>NC_056747.1:103512745-103757745 GCF_019279795.1 Protopterus annectens
GACAACACAACTGTCATGTGGTACATCAACAAGCAAGGGGGAACACATTCTTATCCTCTATGCAGGCAAGCAATGATTTTGTGGGAGACTGCGCTCAGCTTGCAGCTTACTCTTCAAGCAAGGTTTCTGCCAGGAGCACAGAACTCCTTAGCAGATGTGTTAAGCAGGCAAATCATGGATCCCCACGAGTGGAAACTGGATTTTCATGTATTTCAAAAATTGACAGTGTCATGGGGAACTCCAGACATAGATCTGTTCACTTCTCCACTAAACCACCAGCTGCCAAAGTTTTGCACGAAAAGTTATCATCACACAGCTTGGAAAGTGGATGCTCTTTCGTTCAGTTGGGAAAATCTTCATGTGTATGCCTTTCCACCTCTGCCTCTCCTCCCAAAGGTACTCCTAAAGGTCAGACAAGACAAGCCAAGGATGATTTTGATAGCTCCAGATTGGCCTCGGCAACACTGGTACCCATTACTGAGGAATCTGGTAAGAAAGCCTCCATGGCCTTTACCTTTGATTCCACACCTTTTGTCTCAGAGGGACGGTCATCTACTCAATGTCAAGCTTCACTCTCTTCATCTAACAGCCTGGCATATTCTTTTTTGAACCACAGCAGGTCTCAACTTCCTCAACAAGTTTTGAATGTGATTACGGAAGCCAGAAGTCCTAGTACACGTAAGGTGTATGCAGAAAAATGGAAGAGATTTTTATTTTGGAGTGCAGCAAAGGATTTGGATGTTTCTGAGCCTAATTTGAGTGTGGCTCTTCAATATCTTACTGAGCTATTGGACAAAGGTTTGTCTTTCTCTTCCATTAAGATTCATGCTGCAGCAATTTCAGCTCACTATGATTGTGACCCACCATTGTTTTCTCATCCTTTGTTCAAGCAATTTCTTAGAGGGCAAAGAATATAAGACCCCCGAAGAGCTCCTACTCCTGCTTGGGACCTCAATTTTGTGTTGGAGAAACTTACTCTACAACCTTTTGAGCCTCTTGCTACTGCTGAGTTGAAATACTTGTCATGGAAGACTGCTTTTTGTTGGCCATTACTACTGCAAGAAGGGTTTCTGAATTGCAGGCCCTTATGGCGGTGGAGCCTTTTTTGATTTTTCATAAGGATAGGGTATCATTACGCACTAATCCTTCATTTATGCCTAAGGTGGTTTCTAGTGTGGCTTTAAACCAAACTATTCATTTGCCTACTTTTTATGCAGATCCCCAAAATAGGGGGAAAAAGATTTTGCACACTTTAGATGTACACAGGCAGTTGCGTTATTATTTAAGCAGGACTAGGGATTTTAGGCAGTCTCAGCAGTTGTTTGTTTCTTTTGCTTTGAGTTCTCAGGGCAAGCCTGTGTCAAAACAAACTATTTCTAAGTGGATTGGGTTTTGCATTGCATTCTGTTACTCCCATCATGGCAAAGAGATTCCAGCTGGGATTAGGCCTCATTCCACTAGGGCTACTGCCACTTCAACAGCATTTCTAAGGGGTGGCAACTAAGGATATTTTGGAGGCAGCTACTTGGAGTTCAGTGCATACTTTCTCCAAGCATTACCACCTTCCTCTCTATTCTAAGTCCCGGGCTGGTTTGCCACTGCTGTGTTGCAGGGCATTTTGGCAGCTCCTGCTTCATTATAGCTTAGCCATCCTCCCTTACCTCTGCTTTGGGATTCTACCCAAGTGTTAGGACTGCAGCAATGTGAGATGAAGAACATAGTACAGTTTTGTACCTACCATAAATGTAGATGTTCAAGATCCACATTGCTGCAGTCCAATCCCTCCCTCCTTCCCTCTGTGTTTAGGGGTGGTTGTGTGGGTGAGGTTCTATTTTTTCTACATTTGTATATATTGTACATATTTTAGGCACAGGAGTGTTTTGGTGTTTTTTGGTTTTGGCCTTATCTTTTTAGGGTCTTCTGACATCTGGGGCAAGAAAAGACTGAGGATATGACGTCGGTCATGCGCATTTGTACCCTGACGTTCTGATGTCAGTCAAATGCGCCTTGACCGACGTCAGCCTTATACTTTGGTATTCGGGCCGACTGGGACAGCGGACTACCCCAAGTGTTAGGACTGCAGCAATGTGGATCTTCGAACATCTACATTTATGGTAGGTACAAAACTGTACTTTTTATTTTGTTTCCTTATGTTTTTAATGTGTTTGATGCCTTTAAGATCAGTATTTGAGATTGAGTTAATTAATGGTAATTAGATTGTTTTAGACTGTGCTATTTAAATGCTTTAGTTTTATTTTTTGATTCATGGTCTGAGGAGGCAGTTTTGTGAAAGTGCTCAACGTTTTATATGCTATGGAAGTGGATGAATATTCTATATATCTAAAACAACATGCAGTGGTTCTACTGTGTTCTGGACTCTGTGTACTCGTATTTGATTGTTTTGTAGGACCATTTATCCCAGTTGTACTTTGTTGTGGTTTTGTGCTTAAAAATGAAATAACTGCCTAAACAGCTGACATATTATGTCTAGTGAGGACACAATTGGATGGGATGGAGTACAATTTCAGAGGCAACAACAAATGGAAGAATCATAACTGCACATAGCCAAAGCATGGATGTTCTTCGTGTTTCACTGTTGCAGTCATTATTTATTTTATTTTATTTTATTTTACATTTGTTGACCGGGCTTGTCTAACTAGATACAAGTCCATTTTCAGTAGAGGCCCGGGGGGAGAAAAGCTCCAAGACAAAAGACATTATTGACAAGAAGTACAGGTTACATAACAAAACAGGATATAAAAGGTTACACTCGATTTAACATTGAAGATGTTTAAAAGCATTTAACAGTGCATTGCTTAGTAATATTTACAAATATAGAGCAAGATAAAATCATAAGGTAATTTGTAGCAGTTTCCTGGTTCACCAGTTCCTATTAATGTTTGCATGAACATATTTATAGAGTATAACACAATAAATTTACATGAGGTAGATTGTAGTTATATCAGGCTAACAATTCTTACATAAGATAGCAGTAAAGAACATAAAATCAAAAGTCAGAGTAAAGTTGCAGAGAAAAAAAATTAGTCATAGAGGAGGTAGGTTAGTCAGGGTTGGTGCAAGGGTATAAAAACAGTGTGTTCTAAGGTTGAAGTAGAGTAAGGAAGGAAGTGAAATAAGTTCACTAGGAAGAAGGTTCCAATTTTCCCAGTAGTGTTAGAGAGTCACCTGTCATGTTGTTAGATTTACATATGCTGACTAGAAGTTTATTAGCCAAGTGCACGGTATTTAGATTTTTATAAGAAGTTAAGAAGTTTGAGAGTATAGGAGTGTTTTTAGGATGGAAGAGGATCTTATGGGCAATGGTAAGTTGGTTAAAATGGAGCTGGTGTTGTAGTTCAAGCCATCCTAGCTGTTTTAGGTTCTGACAGTGATGTGTTCTAAAGGGATTACCAGTGACAAATCTGGCAATGTTATTATAAGAGTTGGTTAGTTTAAGAAGATTATTTTTTGACAAGTTGGTGTGTTTGGTGATGCGTAGAGAAGTGTTGAGATTAGATGGGAGTGGGCAATAGTACTTTTGGCTATTGGAGTGAGTAAGTATTTGATCCTGTATAAGGAGCCCATTTTTCTGTTAACTGTTTTTATAGTGTTATTGATATGAATGTCGTAGTTAAGATTGTCTATTGTAATCCCTAGGAGTTTGGTGGTGGAGTCAGGGGATATGATGGTACCATTATTAGAGATAACAGAGACATCCATAGGCATTGATTTATGGGTAGGAGTAAAGAGAAGGAGCTTTGTTTTTTTTTTAGGGTTCAAGAGGAGGCAAGGTTTTAAGAACAAAGTCTACCATGTTAGACACCTTCTGAGTTAGGGATTGTAGTTCAGATGAAGATTTAGCTGTGCAGTTTAAAGTTGAATCGTCTGCATATTGTATACAGGTTGCATGAGGAATTTCTAAATGGAGATCGTTGATAAATATAGAGAATAAGAGAGGGCCTAGAATGGAGCCCTGAGGAACACCCAGGGAGACAGGTAGGTGAGAGAATAGAATATTCTGCCAGAGCACTGCCTGTTTCCTATTGCTGAAGTAGGAACTGAACCATTGTACAGCCAGAGTATCAAGGGAGAGTGAATTCAGGATATTTATAAGTAAAGAGTGGTTTACCATATCAGATGCTTTTGAGAGATCGGTAAATAGAGCTGAAGAGAGATCATTGTTATTGTGGTTTGTGTTAATAGTGTCTGTGAACGATAAGAGAGCAGTAGTAGTACTGTGGAATGGCCTGAAGCCATGTTGGCTTTTAGCAAGTATATTGTGTTGAATTAGGTGGTTTAGAAGCTGATGGTGAATGCATTTTTTCATTATTTTTGCTAAAGGGGATAGTAAGGCTATGGGTTGATAGAATATTCGTTTGAGTTGCCACCTTTATGTAGGGGGGATTATATGTGAGATTTTCCATACGTCAAGGATGTTGCCCTCATTAATAGTTCTATTAATCAGGATGGATAATAGGGTATGCTACTTCTTTAGCTGCTTTTTGTAGGTATTCGGCAGGGATTTGGTCAGCAGAAGACGCCTAAGTTTTAGAATGAGTTTGTAGATAAAATTAGTTGAGGTGGGTTGTAATAGGAAGGTAGGAAGAGAGCTGGGAGTAGGGGTCAGAAGGCTGGCGCTGTCAGGGGATAGCTGACTAGCTAGAGATTTGACAGCCTCTCTGAAGAAGGAATTGAAAGCATTAGCAGTTTGGTTGGGAGTCTCCTGATTTGCGCCTATTGGGGTTGGTGTACTGGTGTGACCTGGGTGCAGGAGTGTATTGATACTTGCCCAGAATCTTTGAGAGTTGTTTTGGTGTGTTTGCTGCATTTTACAGTAAAAGTTGGGTTATCTGCTTGCAGGTAGCCCTCAGTCGGCCTGATTAACAAAGCCTTGGGTCCTGCATCGGTTGCTGTCACTTCTTCCATGACGTCAGGTCGTCAGGGATATAAAACATGCAGCCGGCGCCATTACATCAGTCTTTCTTGCCGTGCGGTGCCCGAAGAAGAAGCAGTTCGCAAGTGCCGGTCGGCCGACTGACTCCTGAAATTTTCATTTTCAAGTTTCAGAACCGAAGTCTTCAACTAAAGCTAAGTACCCTGTTGGGGAAACTTTTTCTTGCTCCTTGCCGATGTCAGTAAAGGTTAAAAATTGCATTACTTCTGGAAAGCAAATACCTCGTAAAGATTTTCATTCGTTCTGTATTCCTTGCCTAGGCCCTGACCATGATGTACCTTGCTGAAGGTTTTGTGCTTTATTTAATCAGCGGACTATTCGTCGTCGGTATATTTTCACCTCTAAATATTTCGGTTCTCAGTTTAATTATCCAGAAATGTCGTTGGTTAGCCATCCGACTACCGGGATTCTAAAAAAACACAAAGATAAAGACAGAGACAGGCCGCCAAGGTCCAAAACTGCCGACAACGCTTCTCCTAAGCCAGTCGCCAGTTCGCCGGTACTCAGTGAGGCGCTTTCGCAGCCCCTGATATCCGCTATTTCTGATTCACAGGCCTCTATTGAGACCCATTCGGAGTCCGGTATGCCATGAGATGCTTCAACTATGGAACTATGGAACCTGCGGATGTCTCTATCTTGGATGGGTCCGGAGCCGCTGTGCAGACACCGGCTTCTGAGGGTGTATTCAGGCCTACGGACTTGCATATTAAACTGACGCCTCCTTCTTTACTTAGGCCTAAATCTCAATCTGTGCCTAAAAACCCGACGCCCAGGCCACATGCTCAGGCCTCTATGCCTAAAACAAGTGATAAGAATGGCTGAAGATCTAATAACTCTAATCAGTGGTAGCCACCCACCCCCCCTCCACTTCTAAGAGGCCTAGGACTGAAGTTGATAATGAATCTTCTGATCAGGATTCTGTTTTTTTCTGATTCTTCTGATGATCTGGATTTGCCCTTATCTACTTATGAAGATTCTCATGCAGAGGACTCCATTCCCTCTGCTTCCCCTCCTGAGGATTTTTCTTTTGGGGAAACTTTACATACTCTAAGGGAGCATTTCCACTGGGAAAGCCAGGATTTTTCTGATTCAAAAAAGAGGCTTAGGGATTTCCTTCTCCTACTTCAGCATAGGCCTTTAGCTATTCCTCCTGTACTAGACATTGTTGAGGATGCTTTTTCGGAATCTAGTTCAGCTCCTGATTCCCTGCCTCCTGCTCCCAGAAAACCTGACAGATACTACAGGGTCCCTGAGTCCCACAAGTTCCTTTTTAAAAATCCTATTGCAGATCCAGAGACTACTTCACAGGGGCCCAAGGGCATTAAGGCTTCTACTGCTAAAAATCCTACCCCTTCTGATAGAGACTCCAGGGCGCTAGATAGATGGGGTAAGAAGGTTTACACTTCTGCAACCTTGGCCATTAGGGCTTTAAACTGCCAGTTTCATATGTTAAAGTATCAGCAACATGTTATTGGACTGCTTAAACAGAAAATGATGATTCCTGACTGTGTGGAAAATAAAGAATTACAGGATTTAATGCATTCTGCTGAACAAGTTGGAAAACATACTTTGCATTGTGGTTTTGATTCATTAGAGGCCTCTTGCAGGGCTGCTGTTGCTGGGTCTGTGCTCAGAAGGCATGCTTGGCTCAAGGAGCAATCCTTGCCTGATCATGTTAAAGCTAAATTGTTGGATACTCCTTTAAATCAGGACCGCCTGTTTGGCAACAAGGCTGAGGAAGTGCTTAAAAAGATGGAAGATAAAGCTAAATCTATGCAAACTGTTAAAGATTATTTACAAGTTCAGCTTCCTAGATTTAGTAGGTACTGGCCTTCTAAGAATTGGTCCTTTCCAGCCCCTTCCAGATCTTCTCAAGCCAAACCCAGACACAGCAAAAACCCCAGGTTTCAGTCCCAGGGGGGACACAGAACTAAGCAGTGGGGGGCCTCCACTTCCAAATCTGGGAATAAAAAGACTCCCCCCTATGGTAAACTGTCTCAATGACTTCCTTTTAAAATTTCCAAGCACTTATCAACTGACTGCCCCTTTGGAGGGAAAAGATTGCTCTTCATGCAAAGAACTGGGAACTCATTACCCAGGACAAATGGGTTTTAAATATAGTGTCCCATGGATACAGATTTCACTTCCACACTTTGCCAACACCAAGCGGGTAGCCGGACCTACCCCAAAATCAGTGGGCAGAGGCCCAAAAACAAGTACTTTTTCTCTTAAGCATGGGAGCTATTCAGCTGGTACCAGAAGAGGAAAAGGGACAAGGTTTCTACTCGAGACTTTTCCTGGTACCCAGAAAAGACCATTCATGGCATCCTATCCTGGACTTGTCTACTCTAAACACCTATTTGGAGATTCCAAAGTTCAAAATGCTGACTCTTCGCCAATTACTTCCTATGCTAGGCAAAGATGCCTGGTTGGCAACACTAGATTTAAAAGAAGCATACCTGCACATCCCAATCAGGGAATCTTGCAGAAGATACCTACGCTTCAAAGCAGGCTACACGCACTATCAGTTCTCTGCACTGCCCTTTGGCTTATCTACTGCACCCAGGGTATTCACAAAGTGCCTAGCTGCATTTATTGCATTTTGCAGGCAAAGAAATATTCAGATATACCCATACCTGGACAATTGTCTAATTCAGGCAGAAAGCCAGGACATTTTGAATCATCTGGCCTTTGCTCAAAGGATTCTAACTTGTCTGGGGTACACCATAAATGAAAAGAAATCACACCTGGTACCCTGTCAACAAATTATATTCCTGGGAGCAAGCTTGAATGCAACTTCCCAGATGGCTTACCTCACGCCAGAGAAACAAATTAATTTGACAAACTACTTGAAACAAGTGGCCACAAAAACTCTGCTATTTGCAAGACAAATACTACAAGCCTTGGGGTTCATGGCCTCCTGCATTCTTCTAATTCCATATGCAAGACTGCATATGAGGAAACTACAGTGGTATCTAAAAAGCCTATGGTGTCCGCATTCTCAAGACCTGGAAACAATGGTTCCTATCATACCTTGCCTACTCCTAGAGTTCCTTTGGTGGGCAGAGGCTTGCCACCAAAACAAGGGAGTACCTTTCACACCACCCCCTGCCACCCAAACCCTAACAACAGATGCATCAGACTATGCATGGGGGGGCTCACCTGGCAGGGAAGTGCATTCTGGGCAAATGGAACCCAAGTCAAATGCACCTGCATATCAGTCAAAAAGAAATGTTAGCTGTACAGAATGCTCTGACAGCCTTCAAGGACCACATTCTTCCAGGACAACTAATGGTAAAGACGGACAACACCACTGTTATGTGGTACATAAACAAGCAGGGGGGGTACACATTCTTACCCCTCTGCAGATTAGCCATGGCATTGTGGAACACAGCCTTCAGCTACCAAGTGCACCTACAAGCTCAATTCCTGCCAGGAAAATTAAATACACTGGCAGACGGACTAAGCAGAAACCTCATGGACCCACATGATTGGAAACTGGAACATAGGATTTTCAACATGTTGACAAGCAAATGGGGGAGCCCAGATATAGACCTGTTTGCCTCTCCCCAGAATTACCAATTGGACAAATTTTACATAAGGACTTCCCACAAACAAGCCTGGAAAGTGGATGCTCTGTCCTTCAGCTGGAAAAACCTATCCATCTATGCCTTTCCCCCCATCTGCCTGTGCTCTCCAAAGTGCTACTAAAAATGATGGGTGTGTGGTGATTTTAAAGTATTGTTATTTCATCATTTCCTTGTATCTATTTTATTTGATTCCACCATTCTGTGGAATGCACAGTTATTTGGAGGAATAGGATTTTTAGGTATGTCTCATTCTCTCTGTGCTTTCTACTTGTAGAGCTCACAGAGCCATCAGGAAGCTGGTATACTTTATTGTACTACACTGATTATTTAATTGTTTAATTGTTTAATTGTTAAATTGATTGGTTAATTGATCATTTTTTGAGTATGAGCCTTTGTATAAAAGTGGTTTTATAAATTTAGATGTTAAGATCTGAAGAAGCGTACTGGTTGTTACGCGAAAGCGCTCATCTGTTCTTTTTATTTAATAAATCAGTTGGACTTTTATACAGCAGTATTTTTTCGTGGTGGTTTCACTCGTGTATGTTCTTTGATTTGCTACTAAAAATCAAACAGGACAAACCAAGGATGATTTTGATTGCTCCAAACTGTCCGCACCAACACTGGTTCCCCCTCCTGCGCAGTATGTCACGGTTATCTCCATGGCACCTGCCTCCGACTCCTTCCTTGCTGTTCTAGCAGGAGAACCAGATTCTGCACCCTTAGCTTCTAACACTGAACCTTGCAGCCTGGCTAATTACTTAATCTCTCATTTACCATCCCTCAGCAAACCTGTGATGGATATCATTTTAGAGGCAAGGAGGCCTAGTACTAGAAAATCTTATGCTGAAAAATGGAAAAAATGTTGTGCCTGGAACCAATCTCAAGGGATGAGCACAGCAGCGCCCAATTTACCTCAGATTTTACAATACTTAACTGGGATGCTTCACAAGGGCCTGTCTTTTTCCTCCATTAAAATCCACGTCTCAGCCAATTCTGCTCATTATAACACAGAACCTGCCCTCTTCTCTCATCCACTGCTCAAGCAGTTCCTCAGAGGGGCCAGAAATTTGAGATCACCCAGGAGAGCTCCAACCCCAGCTTGGGACCATAACTTTGTCTTGGAGAAACTCCACTGTACCTCCTTTCAAGCCAGCTGCTACTGCAGACTTAAAATTTCTTTCTTGTAAAACAGCTTTCCTTTTAGCAATCACTTCAGCTAGAAGGGTATCTGAATTACAGGCCCTTATGGCAGTGGAGCCTTTCATCATCTTTCATGCAGACAGGGTGTCCCTCAGAACCAATCCATCCTTCATGGCCAAGGTGGTATCCAGTGTGGCTCTTAATCAGTCCATTCATTTGCCAACCTTCTTTCCCAATTCACAGAATAAAGGGGAACGGATACTGCATTCCTTAGATGTGCACAGACAGCTTAGATACTACTTGGACAGGACTAAATCTCAAAGGAAATCTGAACAACTGCTGGTGGCATTTGCTGCAGGGGCAGAGGGGAAGGCTATTTTAAAGCAAACCATTTCTAAATGGGTAAGCCATTGCATTCATTTCTGCTGTAAGCACCATGGAAAACCTATTCCCCAGGGAATCGGACCTCACTCCACCAGGGCTGCATCTACCTCTACAGCCTTTCTCAGAGGTGTCCCTACTGGGGACATCCTAGAAGCTGCTACCTGGAGTTCTGTACATACTTTCACCAAGCATCATCATTTGCCAATTTTCTCTAAGACCAGAGCTGGCTTTGCCACTGCAGTCTTGCAGGGCCTTATAGCTGGCCCTAATGCTGTTTAAATTCCTCCTCCCAACCATAGCTTTGGGAATCTACCCAAATGTAATGACTGCAACAGTGAAACATGAAGAACATAGTACAGTTGTGTACACTTACCATAAATGTAGATGTTCGAGTGTATTCACTGTTGTAGTCCTGGTTACCCTCCCTCCAGCCCCCTAACTTCTTTTGGCTATACCTCTACTTTCCTTTACTATGCTTAAAAGCCTTTTTGGTGTATTTGCTTTTTTTTTTTGGAGGTATATCTTTGTGCTTTTATATTTAATTGCTTCCCATTAGGGGGCACCTGACATCTGGGGCAAGAAAAACTGATGTAATGGCGTAGGCTGCATGTTTTATACCCCTGACAACCTGACGTCATGGAAGAAGGGACAGCAACCAACACAGGACCCAAGACTTTGTTAATCGGCCGACTGAGGGCTACCTGCAAGCAGATAACCCAAATGTAATGACTGCAACAGTGAATACACTTGAACATTTACATTTATGGTAAGTGTACACGACTGTACTTTCTTTCTTTACTTGGATAGGATTAATAATGCAAGCTGTGATGAAATAGAGGGATAAAGCTCCAACTTTGACCTGTTGGCATAATAGTTAATCTTTGCCTCCCATGCACAAGGTACAAGGTTTGATCCTGACCTCCGACCAATGCCTGTTTGGAGTTTGCATGTTTTCCCTGTGTCTCTGTGGGGTTTCTCCTACATCCAAAAAACATGCTGAGAGTTTCCATCTCAAACTCACCAATGAATGGAGCTGTGAGCAGCAGCACAGACTCTGTAGGGGGAAGAGTTGTACAAACCAACAGCTTTGAGCATCTACTGTGGTGTGCAGTATCCTTAAGATAGGAGAACACAGACTGCGCGCTGGGGCAAGGCTAGCCACTTAGTGTAAAATATGGCTGTAGGTGATTCGGTCATGTTGACTAATGTCACCAAAATGGGCATGGGTAGTTACCGGTGATAATTGGGTTGAGGATCTGGCCTACTCCGAACTACACCAGGGGACCCTTGCTAATGGTGGGTGGGGTATATGTGTCACTATTGGCCAGTGTGTGCCACCAAAAAGCTCAGCAGCCCTGGGTCAGTAATCTTCTGGCCAGCTGATGTCTAGTTGCCCAGCCTGGGTTACCTGGGACAGCTCTGTTAAGCAAAAGCTGGATGCAAAGCCAACCTGCCAAATATGAACTGAGAATTGCTATGCTTAATGTAGGTTCACTGACAGGACGCAGCTCTGTAAATGAACCTGCATTTGTAAATGTCACATAGTATAATTGTTAGTGTTTTGTGGAGGTTTTCTCCTCAGGCCTCTACTGAAAATGAACATGTATCCATTTGGACTAGCCCAGTCAAGAAATGTAAAATAAAAAAATAAATTAAAAAAAAAGTAGATGACATGCTGATATGGAGGAGGCTGGACATCCTATGTATCCAAGAGGTGAGATGGAAGAGCAGTGCAGCAAAGCCACTTGGCTTAAGATCCACACTCTGCTACTCAGGAGGAGGACAGGCTAAAAATGGTGTAGGAATTGTGGTGAGAGAGAGACTTAAGAAGGCAGTGAGGGATATCATCAGAATTAATGACAGACTCATGGTAATCAGACTGCAGTGCAATGATAGGGCAGTATTCATAATCTCAGCCTATGCCCCACAGCAGGGTTGTGATAGTGAGGGAAAGCATGCATTCAGACAGCAGTTGCAAGACCTACTAGATAAAGCAGGACAACATGAATTTGTGTTGATAATGGGTGACTTGAATGCACATATTGGGACAGACAGAACAGGATACCAGGACTGCCTGGGTGGGACAACATGAATAAGGAGAAACCATTCTAGACTTCTGTTTGGCAAATGGCTTCTAGTAGCAAACACATGGTTCAGAAAGAGGCAAACACATGGTTCAGAAAGAGAGACAGTCACGAGATCACATACAAGAGTAGCCAGCATGCAACTCGGGTAGACTTCCTTCTAGTAAGGAAAAGGCACTGGGGCAGAATCCATGATTGCAAAGTTATCCCAAGTGAAACAGTCGGCCGACAGCATAAACCACTAGTTGCCACTATCAGCTGCAAGCAGTGGTCGGACAAGGCTCTAAGGTCAACAGAGACCAGGCTGAAGACCTGGAAGTTGACTGGAGAGAAACTACAACAGTTCAAGGAATTACTCAGGGCTCTAGTACCCCAGGAAGAGGAGGTAATAGATGGAGTTGAACAAGAATGGCAGCACCTAAAAACAGCATGCGTTAGGACTGCAGAAAAGATTTGTGGCCGAGCCAGGTATGGAAATAAGGTACATAAGGAAAGCTGGTGGTGCAATGCAGAAGTCCAGGAAGTCATCAAAAGAAAGGAGGAGTGCAGGAAGAAGTGGGAGATAGAAAAGACTGACCAGACTGACCAGACTAAGAAGGACTACAGGTTGGCTAACAAAGAAGCTAAGAAAGAAGTAGCAGTAGCAAAGAATAGGACATTGGAGGTGCTCTACCAACTTCTTGAAAATGACCCAGTAAGTGGCACAAAGAAACTATATCAGATTGCAAGGTAAAGACAGACAGATAAAGAAGATAGTCGGACACCCTTCATAAGGGATGCCAGAAGCAACTTCCTTTCCAGTCCGCAGGACATCAAAGGCAGATGGAAGTATTTCCAGCAGCCTCTGAATGAAAAAAAAACCCCACAGAAGCTGTACTGCCCCAGAAACAGCCTACAATGAGAGAGGAGGAGGAGCCCACCCTAGAAGAAATAAGAACAGCACTAAGGAAAATGAAGTCAGAGAAAGCAGCAGGCTGAGATGAGGTCACAGCAGATATGATAAATATGCTGGGTGTGATCGGGGAGAAATGGCTCCTGAGGGTACTAATAGCAGTGTGGAGAGATAGACGTATCTCAGATGACTGGGGAATAAGCATACTCGTGCCAGTGTACAAGAACAAAGGTGACATCTACAACTGTGGGCAGTACAAATGCATCAAACTCCTATCACATTGCATGAAAGTTCTGGAGAGGGTGATTGATAAGTGGATATGCAGAGTAGTAGAATGTAAGATTTGAGGTGAGCAGTTTGGATTCAGATTAGGATGCAGCAAAACTGACCCGATGTTTTCAGTGAGACAGATAATTGAGTAGAAGCTAGAGATGAGGAGAGAGTCCAACTGGGCATTCCTGTACTTGGAGAAAGCATATGACAATGTCCCACGAAAGCTGATCAGGGCAGTACTGCGGTGGTTTGAAGTCCCAGAAACATTGGTAGAATTAGTGCAGGCTATGTACAAGGATCCAATAACTCAAGTATAAATTGTGTTCGGGCTCACAGAGGGGTTCCCAGTGGGAGTGGGTTTACATCAGGGTTCAGCTCTGAGCCCAGTGTTGTTCATACTGGTGATGGACTACATTAGCAAACGGGTTGCAGGGGGCAGATCAACAAAGTTACTGTATGCAGACAGTGTGGCATTTCAGGCAGACTCTGAGGTAGCACTTCAGCAAAGGATTGGAGAATAGAATGCAAAACTTAAAGCACATGGGATGTGAAACTAAGCACAGATAAGACAGTAATAATGGTAGCAAACTGGGGAAATCAGAAGAAGCTGAGAATAGTGATAGGGAAGGTAGTGGGACAGGTAAACAGCTTCAGGTATCTGGAAGGGGTGGTTGAGGAGAATTGAAGTTGAATGAAGAGGTCAAAGCTAGAATCAGAGGGGCTGCAGCCAACTGGCATAAAATGTCAGGTGTAGTCTATGACAAAAGAATGCCGAAGAAGCTGAAAACTAAGGTGTACAAGACAGTGGTGCAACCAGTACTACTGTGTGGTACAGGAACCTGGCAGTAAAGACAGAACAATTGAAAAAGTTAGAGGTGATGAAAATAAATTGCCTGAGATGGGTGGTAGGATGCACACTGTGGGACAGATGAAGAAATGAGGGCATAAGTGCAGTAGCCATAGTAGCTCCAATTACAGAAAAGATCAGAGAGAACAGATTGCAGTGGTTTGGACATGTGCAGAAAAGCCGAAGACAGTCTGGTGAGGAAGATTTGGGACAGACAGGAAGAATGTAAGGGGAAGCGGAGATGTCCAGCAAAGCTGTGGATGGATTCTGTGAAAGAAGATCTGTGACAGTGAGTGTGGTTCTGAATAGAGAGAGTTTGTGACAGTCAACACAGTACCACGATCCCATGTAAAAAAAAAAGGGGGGGGGGGCTGATGATGATAATTTGACCCATATGACTAGAGTTCGACTAACAGCTCAGATGCCTGTTGAAGCTGATGTGGGGGAGGAAAAAGAAGAATGAGGGGGCTTAAGCCTACTTGCTCTTTGGAGAGATGAGTGATATCAGCTTTTGGGTTACAAGCCATATAGTAGAATCCCCTGTAGAGACCAAGAATCACATGTGGCTGTCTGTCTGCAAGGCAGTCGAGGTCAATCAATCACATCATTTGAAGGTGTAGGGCGTACATTGTTATGGCCCATTGCATACCATTTTGTTGTATATTGACATATATGATCTGGGGAGGTAGGATCATAAAGGGAGAATCTTGATCCTTCTCAAGAGTGATGGCAACACTCCTGATCCACTCTCCCATCATCCCCAGAGTGTGAAGAGGAATGACTGGCTGTAAGCCTGATGATCGGTGTAGGACCTTACCAAGAGTGGGGTGAGTGGGTAAGTACATGTCTGATTTCTGTGTATTTGAAGTCCTTCCATTTTCAGACCAGTTAAACCCCTCAAAGAAGAGTAAGTTTCTGTTTAACTCATGGGACAGTGCTTGTTGCAGTGCCATTTTGGTTGTTCTATATATGATCTGCATGCATTCGATGTTTAGTTAGATTATGTTAATATGCGACTGCTCTTTAAAAGTAAATCTGATGTTAGCCTATGATTGTAAGTGGATCAACATAAAATTATTTAAAATTGTAATTATTTTTATAATGGCATTTGTACTATGAACATTCAAAAGGTTAACTGCATTGATCACCTGCAGTAACTGTTCCACTGAGGTCATTTCACTTGTCTGTTTAACCACATTTGGCAGCAATGCATGTGCACAGACATTGCAGAATTACATGTGCAAGTCAACAGTACATACTGTTGCTGACAGCCAATGAGTAGAGCAGGTACAATTTATAAAGCAAACCTCACATCTGCAGTTTTTCTGTGACATTTCATCGTATGCTGTGAATTTGTTGTGCTGGTATAAACTGTGTAAGTTGTTGTTGGTATTAATTAATAAAGTTAGTTTCCTATCACTCCACTCTGTTGCCACAGTTGTCACCTAGTAATATCTCAAACTGTTAGTTGTGTTTTTACTGTTGACACATTACAAATTGTTTGATCATGAACATAGAATGACCCACAGAAATATATATGACCTAGCGGTCCCACTTACCTCCCTGTTTAACCACAGCTCCAGACAGGCTGTGTTCCAGCAAAATGGAAGACTGGAACAGTCATCCCTCTGCACAAAGGTAGTCCATCCACTGACCCACGTAGCTGTAGGCCCACATGCCTGACTAGCCTCATCTGTAAGCCCATGGAAAGAATCATTTTGGATCTTATCAACACAGACATAGGTAATCTCCAGACTATGGACCCAACCCAATTTGGATTCATTAAGGGTAGATTGTCTGTTGCATCAGGTTGACTTCTTCGAGAAGGTCACCAAGGCTATGGATGAGGGAAAGACTGTGCATCCTGACTACCTTGGCCTGGCTAAGGCATTTGACACAATTGCCCACTTGGGTATTGTAGAGAAGTTCTGTCAACTAGGCATAAACCCCTGCATTATTAGTTGGATAGCCAGTTGGCTTACTGATTGGACACACACTGTCAAACTAGGGGAATCCTCTTCTAACAAGAGGCCAGTCACCAGTGGAGTACCATATGGCTCTGTGCTAGGCCATCTCCTGTTTGGAATACATTTCTCAGAAGTCAGGGAAAAAGTAGATGACCTTTGGCTGACGAGGTTCACAGATGACTGCAAATTAGGGACAATCACTAAACCTCCAACGACACTGATATACCACAGAAAGTAGTAATGCAGATAAACAATCTGTGCCAAAGCATGGATTGAAACTAAATGCAGAAAAATGCATAATTATGCCCTTTGGGAAAGTAAATATCCCAGCTAATTATAATATAGACAGCACCCCTCAAAGAGTGGACCCAGTGGTACATGAGCTGTGTACACAGGTTAACAGTAATCTAAACTTCGACCTCCATATGTCCACTCTCATGAGAAAGTCCGTATACGTGGCATGACTCGTACGTAAAGGCATGGCTTTTAGATGAAACTGCATTATAATTTCATTGTACTCTGCCATCATCAGACCAATAAATGAGTACAGTGCACTCTTTTGCATGCATCGCACCAGACATCCACAGCGTCTGGAGTGACCCCAGAGGTTTATCATTAGAAAGATACAGGGTATGAAAGATAAATCCTATGCAGAAAGATTGAAAGCCTTATCACTGCATTCTCTCACTTACACATTAGTTAGGGATTTTCTGTGTCTGGCTTACAAGGCTCTCTCTGACCCGGCCCTAATGGAAAAGTTGCACATTTGTAAATCTAACTGCTTGAGGGTCAGTCACTCCAAGGACCTTAATCTGGGCTCTGACATGAATAAATCATGTTGCAGAGACAGTTACATGTCTCGGAGGTTACCTCTTTTCTGGAACAAGCTTCCCAGTCAGGTAAAGCAAAGTCCTTCCCTAACCCTCTTCACATGCAGCCTGGATCAATAGATGGGAATTTATAAATTTACTCTTGGGGTGGCTTTCTTGTCCCTCATGGACAGAGACCGTCAGTATTAGATAACACAGCATAGGCTGATACCTGTGTGAGCTTAGTTTACCTAGGCATTAGTAAATTGGGAGACTTGGGATAAACCTGGCTAGGCTTGTAAGGGCTTTGGGGCTGTTAACTTAGTAATCATCTATGAACCAGTAAGGTTTGGCTTATAAAGAAAGAAAACATGAGCATTATAAATATTTACACCGAGCTGCTAATGGATAAGAAATGAGAAATGATAGCTACCAAGAAGAAATACATAAATAATAATAATCAAGAGAGTTAGTATTTGTAAAAGTGTAATTCAAAAGAACAAAATGAAAGAATAGTAAGAAGATTAGAGAGGTGGGAACAGCAGTTGTACCAGTGGTAGTGGAAGGAGAGGCTTACCTGGGTCCTAAAAGTAGTAGAAGTGCTTTAAACATTGTCTAGAAAACAGGGCTTTCCCGTAGCTGATGTAGGGTACAGTCAGTATTGGAGTATCCGAGGGATCAGTTATTGGCCTGTTACTATTCTTTTTATTTCTAAATGATTTTTTCTTATCAACATCCAGCAGGATAAAAGCACTCTCATTAAACTAAACAAACATTTCAGAGGACAAATAAAGTCTACCAAAGCTAAATTTGAGGTAAGTTTGGCCTCCCAGACCAAGGACAACCACAAAGCATTTCTTTAGCTATGTCCACAACCTCAAAGGCAATACACAATTGTGTGCAGAGCCCATTGTAAATGGAGCCACCTATGCTGAACCAGAAGACATAGCAAACCTCCTGGCTGAGAAATTCAGCTCCAGCTTTACTCCTGTCTACCCCTCAACCTTCCCTCAGTAAATATCATCAAATGTAACTCCCTCTACTATCACTAGGGAACAGGTTCTTTATGCTGTCTCTAAGACCAAGAACACTGCATCAACTGGCCCAGACAATATCCCAGGATGCCTTCCAAATAGCATCAAACATGACCTGTCAGGGTCTCTGGAATTACTATTTAACTGTAACCTCCAAACAGGCTTAATGCCTTATTAATGGAGAAAGGCAACGGTCATCCCTCTGCACAAAGGTGTGCCACCTACAGACCCTGGGAACTAAAGACCCATAAGTCTCACTCATCTTGTATGTAAAGCCATGGAAAGAATCATCATGGAGATGATCACTCTAGGTATAGTAAACCTCCAGACACTGCACCCAACCCAGTTTGGTTTAGTCAAGGGCAGATCATGCCCATTCAACCTGGTGGACGTCTTTGAGAAGGTCACCAAAGCAATAGATGAGGACCAAATCGTTCACACTGCCTACCTTGACCTGGCCAAGGCTTTTGATGCAATACCACACTTGAGCATTGTTGACCAACTCAAGAGGTTAGGTACAAACCCATATGTTACCCAGTGGATAGCCAACTGACTCACAGACAGGACCTAGGAAATTAGAATTGGGAAGTACACCTCTACATAGAGGCCAGTCACAAGTGGAGTCCCTCCAGGATTAATCCTTGAACCGCTCCTTTTTGGCATTTACTTCTCAGAAGTCAAGGCCAATGTGATAGAGAATCACCATCCAACCACCTAAAAGCACCACTTTTGCTTACAGTCCACTTAAGTCGTGTGCAAAACACTATAAATAAAAACACTAAAGGCAATCTGTTGTCAAATGTTACATTACAGGCACTGTTTATGTTATAGTCTCCTGACTGTACCAATACAATATACACTTACTAAGGAATTAAATAAAAAACAAAAAGAATTACAGCAATATAAAGAATTGTATTTATTAGTATGTTTCGTGTACCATGGGCATTTCACTAGTACTGACTGAAATGGGAAAGCTCCGGAGCTGGGCTTGCTTCATATCAATTACGGTTTTCCAGTGACAGAAGTGTTGTTTGAGGACAGTAAAACTTTTACAAAGGATAGTACAAATGGAGAAAAAAGTAGCTCCGGTTTGACAAAACTGCTTCTACCAAAGCAACTCTGTGCAAGGAAAGCAGAAGTACACGACTATGAAGCAGCCTGTCCAAGGAGACATGTGACCAAGTGACTGCGCCCAGACTTGATTCATACTACAGCCTGTCCAAGGAGACATGTGACCAAGTGACTGCGCCAAGACTTGATTCACACTACTTCATAGTTTTAACCATCACCTCAAGATTTCCAAGACCGGGAAAGCCTAACACAGAAAACAAAGACGAGGCACTTCAGTCATCCTCCAAACTATGTGCCTGGAATCCAAATAAGCAAACTTAATCTTGCCTTCATCCCATTGCCAAGTAAGGCTAACATTTATTTTAACAAAATGTCTCCTTTCCCCATGTTAAGATTCCTTGCACAGTGCTAGGGCAAAAAATGTTGTTCAGAAAGTGATGGAGATTTTCACTCTACACTCAGTAAAAGCAGGTAAAAAACAATAAGAAATCAGGACCACTATCATCAGGACCACTATCCCATCAGACTACCCAATCTGGAATCATAAGAAAGGGTTTAAACATGCTTGCCCAACTTCCCAACACATTAGGGACTTCCAATATTTTCTTTTCGTACCACTAAACTGATGATTGCATTAGTAATCCACATCAAAGGATTTGCTTCCTCCATCAGTGAATGCAGACAGATGCGTGATGTTTACCTACCACAAGTCTCCCTGAGAAAAAAATCATGTCACCCCTCCTCCCTCCAATTCGTCAACTGTAACTTTTAACACTCGAGACCGAATAAATATGCTGTTAAAACATGTATACTACAGTTGCTTTATATCCACATGAGAGTACACTTGTTTTAACTACCTGGGAATTTCTTATAAACTCTGCAAATCAGCAAAACTGGGATATAGCAACTATAACAGAACCGATCTGCACAGGGGGAAAGAAGACACCCGGAATCAACTGTGCGTTAAATTAAAACTACTTCCCTTACCTGGAACAGGAAATGCTTGCACTGGCTAGCTTTACTGAATGTCTTCATTCAGATTTCTGCACCGCCGCAAGGCAACCTATCCCATGCAGCAGACCCTCACAGACTGGCAGCACGAGCAAGTCTCACCAGCGGCACGTGCTTTAGCATGATTCTCTCATTGTTAAGTTCTATTCTTTTGTGTTTTGGCTACGGGCTGGAAAAAGTCAAGTAAATGTCTGCATTTTCCACATTACACTTAACTTAGCAGTGCATCTTGAGTATTGAAAGTGTTCGAGTGTATTAATATAATATAAATGCTTGTTTGCTTTCAAATGTAATTGTTTTATTTCATTTAAATAAAATATAATCAAAATAATGGCACTTATCTGGATGGAATGTGCACTTTTCTATGTGGCTGGGGCAATGGGTTTCCAGAAAGGACTCCTGTTTTTTTTTTTATGCGTAATATCATTGTATGTTGATAATATCCATTGCAGGGTTAGTCATCATTCATTCATTCATTCCTACAATGGTAATTAGTAGCGTGATGAGCTTTGCAATGCAATCATATAAAGTGTAGCTTAGCTTTTTTTGGCATGGTGTATATTAAGATTTGGTTTTCCTATTCTGTAAATGTTGCAAAAAATTTATAAATGGAAAACGTCCCTACAAAAGGAAACAATTATAATTTATGATAGTGTAACAGTGAATATCCTTAGATTCACTGCTGTAGTATCACATTCTGTTTGTTTGCTGGGCAGAAAGTAAATTGAAATCCCCTCGAGGTTCAAGCCCTCAACCAATTCTGACAGGCTGTTCATGGAGCTGACGTCATCACGCACGCCTCTGCATGTAATGATGTCAGCCCAAAAAAAGATGGAAAAAAATTTAAAAAACAAAAGCCGGGAAATTCAGAAATTAAGCGGTGCCACTTTGGAATCGTGGCACCCCATTATTTGGACCTGAAAACTGGAAAAAAGCAAGAAATGTGGTATGGTTGAGAGGTATGGTATGTATCCCAGGGACTACCCCACTTATGGAACAGGCTCCCCATCCATGTGAAGCGGAGTTCCTCCCTAACCCAATTCAAGTGCAACTTTGACAACTGGATGGGAAACCAGAAATCCATCCCTGGTTTGGCACTTATGTCTCTAATGGACAGAGGTAACCTATATATGGTTCATCTTCCAAGCCCATGCTTACACTTATCAAGTGTATCAAAACTTGTCAGAGATTTAGGATGCATGGCTAGGCTTAAAAAGGCCCTTGTGGTCATTAGTTTACTAAACACCGATGAACCTATAAACCACAAACATGATGTAGGCTGATCTACTATTTTTGTTGGCAAATAAAAAAACATTCTGGGCTTCAACACACATTGCAAGACAATTTCACTAACCTTTGTAATTGTCTGTCTAACAGTAGATTAATTCCAAAAAAATGCAGCATTTTGCTGTTTGCTACAACTCAAAATCTGGCCAGTCTCCCCCAATTGATTGTAAAGAATAACGCAAATAATCCAGTACCTAATGTTACACTTCAGAAATATCAAGGAATTATCCTTCGTCATCACTGTTGCAGTATTCTTCACCTAAAGGATCTCCTGCCAAGGATAGTCTAACTTCCGGCCAGTATAGCAAAGCCTTTAGATCTTATAGGTGCTGTACGTTGCACATATGCTCCCTGCATAGGGCATAAAGGTGAAAGACAGATGCAGATGTTTAGAACTTCTTTGCTACCAGTCTGAACGCCATTATCAAATGTTGGTCTGAACTACTATTTGCTGTGCTTGTTACCAAGCCATTTCAGAAAAGTGCCCCATTGGGGTTTCTTCTCTCTCTCTTTTTTCTCCTATTTGTGTTTACTTGTGTTCATGTCATCCAAGAAGGGAAATTGTCAGTGTGGGAGGCACATTCCCAATAAAGACCATCACAACCAGTTTCTTTTTTACATAGGTGCTTCCCATGACCATACAAAGTGCTCTGTTTGTCAAGCATTTGTTCCCAAGACTCTTGGTAATCGCTTATCTCTGTTCATGTACATGAAGAACCAATATCTTAAATTGTTGGCTCAGGGTGCTATGGCAGAATCTTTCTGTCCCAAGAGACAACTGTCTTCTAGGAAGAAGGTCAAGAAGTCTAGACCTGATCCTGTTTAAGTCTAACATCCACCAGACGCCTCTCTGGAAGTGAAAAAATCCCTGAAGGCTGTCCACTGCTTGCTTTAGATTCTTCTGGAGTGACCTAGTTAGAGGCCGTCAGTGATCAGAGTTCTCGCACAGCCCTAGAGGTTTTACAAAAGACTGCTGTGGATATTGATGGGGAATTATGGCTGATTATTTCTGATGCGCTGAGGCTTTTTCCTCAAATCTTAGTCTGGGAGGAGATTCTTGGTACTATTATTGAATCTCGCCAAAGGACTGAACCTGTGAGGGTCATTAGGGCAGATGCCCCACTTAAGAAAAAAACAGAAGACAAATCATATTACTTGTATTGCTAAAGATCCCCAACATGAATGGCAGGATTTTACCCAAGGCTTGTTCAATGCCTGGATGACCTTGAAGCCTTCCCAGGGAGGTTCAGTCCCTGTTCTTGCCTGGTCTTCCACCCCTCTTAAAGGGAGCCAGATTCTTCAGATGAGGACTTAGATTCTGGAGAGGATTCATTAGTGTACTCCTTTCACATTCCTTTTTCCTGTTTGTGATGCCCCTGCCCTGGCCTAGTAATCGAGGAGCATCAATCCTCACCACTAACACCAGTGAGGGATGTGCACATTGGGAGTATAACAAGTACACACGCACAAAAATACTATTTCCTTTAAGAGCACACACAGATCACAGTCAGTCTGGGGCTAGATTCTCCCTCTCTCTCCAGATCCTCAGTAGGACTCCCCACTGGCACAGCTATAGGATTAAGTTCCCAGCCGAGTGGTCAAGTCAAAACCTCCAGCACCCTCTTTGTCCAACCAGTGCTTCGTGTCCCTGCCCAAGTAACACACACACACACACACACACACTTTGAGATTTGATTTACATACAAACACTCCTGGGGAAGGCTGGCACAGGTTCACTAGCTATGCCCCCTTCTGCCCAGACTATAAGGTAGTATCAGCTGCCACCAACCACTCTTTATCAGCTACTGTAAGGCCCTTCCCAAAGGGTGACCAATTCTACTGTGTAATGTTACTATTATCCAAATGGTAAGTGTGACCAAGACTAAGGCTATTTAGGAGTGGCCTATACAGTGTCACTAAATACATATGGAAGTACTCTAATAGCTTAAATATCTCTAAACAAACCAGCCACAAGTTAAAGGTTTATATTTGATAATAAATAATGAAAGCACAAGACAATACTCAATAACTCAACACAGTGGCAACAGAGTTCAGAATCAAATGAAATAATTTAAAACAACATTGCATGACAGTCTCAAATAAATACAGAAAACCTCTAAACTAATCTTTACTGTGTTCCTGTCTATATCTAGGAGATACTATGCCCTAAATGACTTACTTACAGAGCAAGACAATTGCTAATGAGAGGATGTTGTCGGATACAAAATCAAATACAAAATGCAGACTCACTCTCTGAGATGGTTCTTAAATTACTGTCAAACATTTCTGCTGGGTTAGCTCAGAATACATCATTCTTTGTCACTTATGCCTTCAGTTCCCAGGCTAAAAGAAACTTAAAATTTAGCACCTCTGTGTCAAAAAGACTTATCCCTCAGAAATTTGCCCGGAACTGGAAATCGTAAAACTGTTAAATATTTTTACCTTTGAAACCTGTAATTATTTCTGTTTCCAGACAATAGAAAGAATTTCAGCTGCAGACATTCTGTCTCCTAGCTGAGATTAACACCATTGTAAACAATTCACTTATTTTCTTAGAGTTTGCAAGTTAAATGTTCTTTTCTGTGGTTACATTCTTGAAGCTCAGCACATAAGTTTAACACACACTTCTGCACCAGCAGTTTAATACACATATAACCTATACTTTTCTTATATTTGTAAGACAAGCTTATAGATCATTTTAATATTCACAAATGACAGAATTATTTCCAACATTCTAGCGAGCTGGGCTGGCAGCCTTGCACTGTAGATCATGGCTCAGGTGAAAAAGATTCTTTGAGACTGGATTCCCCATTGGAAGAATTTATCCTTTGTGGATACTGTTGCTTGCATGATGGAGTACTTTAAATGGGATTGCTCTCAAGTCTCTGTCATCCAAAAGTGATTTATTTTATTTTTATTTTATTTAACATTTGTTTACCGGGAAAGTCTGACTTGGAATGAAGCCAATTTTTAGCAGAGGCCCAGGGAGAAATGCTCCAGAGGCATGTCTTTATAACATGGGAGGAAACCTGAGCACCCAGAGAAAACCCACACAAACACAGGGAGGACATGCAGACTCCACAAAGAAAACACCCCAGCCAAGAATCAAACCGGAGAACCTCTTGCTGTGAGGCGACAATGCTACCTCTGCACCACTGCACAGATACTGTGAATAATGTGACCTTTTACAAATGGAATCACCTAAGTCATGTGTAGTTCCTCCAGTTTTGAGAGCTTTTTTGGATACTTCTTCTGCTGTGTCTGTAGCTGCAGACTCTCAGCCCTCTGCCCCTAAGAAACCTGATAGGTTCTACAAGGTGCCTGAGTACTGGAAGTTTTTGTTTGTGTCTTTCTATTGATCCGTCTGTGGTTTCAGTCTGTACAGATTAGCCTTCTAAGCTTTTGCCCTCCTCTAAGCTTCCTTCAGATAAGGACAATAGGGCTGTGGAAAGATTGGGTAGAAAAACAAAACAAACCAAAAACCCATAAGTCTTAGCTCTCCTTTTTCAGGCTGCTAAGGTTATAACTGACCTTCCTGATTCTGAAGGGAAAGCTTCAGCTCTTTCCCTGCTTGGGTCCACTTCCCAGATTGGTCATCACTCCTTAAACTGCAGTTATGATGCTGCTGATGCCTGTTCTAGGGCTGCTTCCTTTGCTTCTGTGATGAGTTATTATTATTGGCTACACCCTCAGGATGTGAAAGATATTAGGCTTTTGTATGCTCCTTGGATAATAAAAAATCTTTTTGGGACAGATGCTGCTGACCTCTTCAGGTCTCTCCAGGGTAAGTGTAAGGCCATGCAGGAACTCAAACAAGTTTTTGTCATTTCTTAAATTTCAGAGGAATTACCTTTCTAAATTTGCTTTTGTCCGTAGGCAGCCTTGTTAACCTTCCAAAAATAGGAAGGGGTCTAGATATATTTCTCAGAAACCTTCCTTTCAGGACAAACCTGCCTCTATCTGACATTTTGCCTCCTCTCCCCATTGGCCAGGTTCCCTTGCCCTTCCACCTTTCTCTGTCCATCAGAAATTGGCAACTGATCATCTCAGATTCTTGAGTACTGTTTGTCATTTATCAGGGGTATTTCAGATTGTGAAAGCCCCGTCCCCCTTTTCAGACATTCCATAGCCTTATTCATACCAGCTTTTGCATTACCGAGAGATTTTTTTTGTCCCATTTAGGTTAAGACCTGCTTTATCCAGCCAAATGGGAAAGGGGGTTTTTACTCCAGATGTTTTTGGTTCCTCGGAAGGAGGAACTTGAAGACCAGTTATGGACCGTTCTGTACTCTGCACCTTCCTCAAGGTCCCTTCTTTCAGAATGCTGTCTGTTCAGACTTGGTTTCCTTTCCTCCTTCCTCAAGCCTTCTTGGTCTCTCTCTATCTCAAAAAATGCCTATCTGCATATCCCCAGTCACGCTCTGTTCAGGAAATGTTAACGTTTCTCTGTTTATTCCTTTCATTTCAGTTCTCTGCTTTGCCTTTTGGCCTATCTTCTGCACAAAGTGTGTTCTCCAGATGCCTTTGTCATTGCTTTTTGCAGGCTTTGAGGGGTACTGATATTCCCCCATCTAAGACAACTTGTGTATTCAGGCTGTTTCTCCAAGCAGTCTCCTTCAAGATCTCCACTTCATCGCACTTCTTTTGAAAAGTCTGGGGGTTCAACTTTAGTCTCAAAAAGTCAGTCCTCGTGCCCCCCAAGATCATATTTTTTCTCAGCTGCAGGATTTAGACCATTCCCAAATTGACTTCCCTTCTTGCTCCCAAGGTTTTGTCTTTAACTAGCTTCTTCCAATCTCTTCTTCCTCTGTCCTCTATCACAGTCAGAGAGTTTCTCAGGGTTTTGGGCTTTATGGCCTCCAATTTCCCCATACTTCCTCTTGCCAGACTCCTTATGAGGAAGCTATTGATGTGGCTTCACCATTGCCACCCCCTGGAGTTCCCTGTTCCTTTACTTTCTTGTTTCAAACTTGAGCTCCACTGATGGATTTCACAAATTTCTCTCATTCCAAGACAGCCGTTTCAGGTTCCATTTCCTTTCTAAGAACTGTTCACGGACAGCCTCAGACCTGGGGTGGGATGCTTCTTGGGGCCTCTGAAAGTTCTCATCTCTGGCCTTCTCTTCAGAGGTCAGACCATATTGACATAAAAGTGATGAGGTCTCTGCTTCTGTCTCTACAGGCTTTTCATTCCCTTTCTTACGCCAGCCCCCTGAAAATCTTCACAGATAATGCCACCATGATGATGTATATCAACAAGCAAGGGGTTATGAGTTCTACTACAAGGTCTTATCTCCTTTTTCAGAGTAGCTCTTCAGGCCTGGGATCTGGCTGTCAGTTGTCTGGTAACTCTTCATGTGGTTTACATATTTTCAGAGCACAATCTAGTGGCAGACTCTCTGAGCAGGTCCAGATCACAGGCTCACGAATGGATGCTTAACAGAGATGTGTTTCTGGACATAGTCCATTGGTAGGGAATTCCTCCGGTAGATCTTTTTGCCTTCCCCCTGAACAGATAGTGTCCTCTACTCCCTTAGAGAGGACCAAGTCCCCTGACCTGGAAAATGGACCCCTACACCTTTCCTCCCCTTGCTCTGCTGCCAAGAATTCTGCACAAGATCAAACAGGAGACTCCCAAAATTTTGCTGGTGACTCCTTTTTGACCCAGACAGCACTTGTTCCACTTTCCTTTTCATCTGATACCTCACTGGCTGGATCTTCTCACACAAGACAAAGGATTTCTTCTTCATCCTCACCTGTCCACTCGTCAAATGACACTGTAGGTGATAGGGTTTTGAGCACTTTTAGGCACCTCTTTTCTGAGGATGTGCTTTGGGTTCTGCATGAGACCAGGAAATCCACTACTAAAACATCTTAGCTGTCTAAATGGAAAAGATTTTCTGCTTGGTGTCTTTCTTGCCATTAGGATCCCTTTTTAGTATGGGTTCCTTTTGTTCTGTCTTATTGTTGTGATCTATTCCAATCTGGCCTGGCATATTCTTTGGTTAAAGCTCACCTGTCAACAATCTCTGCTTTTCTACCCATGAACCCCCTTTTGGCCTCTTGGTTTGAGGTCATGCAATTTCTTAAACGTATCCTTCATATCAGGCCCCCCAAGAAAGCATATTCCACCTTCTTGGGACATTAAATTTGTACTTGAAACATTGACTCAGGCTCCATTTGAACCTGCTTGTTCAGCATCCTTGCAGCTTTGTACTTGGGAGACAGTTCTGTTGTTGACTGTTGGTCAGAGTAGTTCACTGATTAACTCAAAATAAATAAGGGAGAAAGGACTGAGCAGTAGGTCACTATGGAGCAGAAAGTAAAGAGAAACTACCTAATGTTATACAGTTCCAAGTTTGTAGTAGGTAGTCTTCTGAAATTGGGTAGCTTGTGTGGTTAGTTACAGATGCATATCTTAGATAATACCAGGAAAAAGAGACATATTTTTCAGTATGTGTCATTCAACTTAGAGACAGGAATGGAGAGAGACGGAGAAATGATGCCCTATTTTAAAAAAATGTACTTGTTTTTGGTGTTGAGCTAAGAAGGCACTATGGTAAACACCATTTAATTTACTAAAAAAATCTTTGAATAAGGTAGGGAAACATTTAGCAGGCTGTCTGATCCTTCATTTAAAAATAGCAAAAGGTAATTTTATCAGCATACATTGTTATATATGCTTCCCCCTCAATGATTTACCAACTTTAGTTATGTTATTGTATGTGGCTAATTCTTGTTCAACATTATCAATGCAAAGTACATGTGCTACACAGTATATACCCTTGATCTACATTTGTTTCAGAAAAACATGATTGTACCATGTTAGACGTTTGTGTTCTAGGTCCTTTCTGGGGTACACATATTAAGCTAGTTCAGGCTGATTTTGGTGTGTTACTGCTTCAGAACCTGCGAAATGCTGGTACCCTTTATTGGACTGCATTTTCTTTCCTGTTTTCCTCAGTGATGTAATTTCCACAAGTGTGCATAAAGCTTGGGATTGAATCAGTGTTTAATATGGTGTAGCATTACTTTCTGCTTGCTAGTGATACCTCTGTCTCTGACCTGCAGCATTGTATTAACTACTTTTAACTGCTTAGTAGCACTGTAAGCTTTGGGGGGCACTTCAGGTCGAGTAATATAAATATCCTTAATTTTCAGTGTTTGTTTTTCTTTTCATATACTAACCAGATGAGACTGTAAGGCCCAGGTGTCTGTCTTCATGGGCAGCCAGGGATTATCTGACTAAGAGGCTCAAAGTCTCCGTTTGCAGCTGAAGATTGAGGGGAATCAAACCCAGGACTGCAGGGTGAAGCATGTTAGCAGCTTGTAGTTTGAAGATTCAGAGAAGGCAGAAAAGGTCTTTGAGACAGATTAGGCCAGTGAGACCTCTCCTCTTTATAGCTGTCTTATCCCAGGATATGATATTCTTTGATGCAATGGAATGCTCCTAAACTGGTCTGTGGCTGCTATACCCCCCCCCCAAGAAATAATCTGTCTGTAACTTCTGAAAAGGGTGAGGAGCCCTAGGTGGTCAACTCCATAGAGGCTGTCCTTAAGGATTATATATTTCAGATTCTGCTAAGAACGCATATTCCTTCTACAAGCTGTCAGCTGAGTGAAGTGATATCCTGTGCATGCATTTAGTGGCATACTGTTGTGTAATGTGTTCAGGCCATCTTAGTACCCATGGACCACAGCACATTTTCAATTTACTGCCTGATAGAGTTCAGAGGTTTGGACAGGATGGCATGAAGGTGATCTTTGTCATGGTTTTACTTAGGTCCTTGTCGCTCGTCCCTCTATACTTAGAAGGCAGGCAAGGCAGGGTAGTTAGCTTAAGATGCTTTATTATATAGAGACACATCAGGATGGATAGCAGTATCAGTAAACGTAAACCGATTAACAGATAGAGCTTGCACACATGCGTGCTTACATCTCAACATCTAACTACAAAATGGCACTCTGTCCCTGCACGTGCTCAGTAGTCAGTACACTTAGCACATGCCCACAGGAGGTTTCTTAAAACCTGACCAGCCATTTTCAAATTAACCAGTGCATCAGGTCCCAGTCGGTTGAGGTATTCCTACCTCACCTCCCCCTGAAAGGCTTGTAAAAGCACAAGTACGTAAGACTTTCCCCACCACAGAACTTGTTTAATAAGGTCACTATCCACTTAAATAAGGTCAATATCCACTTAAATACCTTGCCACTTGTAAACCTAACAAACTGGGTCCAAAAAAGCACTGGTGAATGTCCCCATAACTCCTGCTTGTAATTCTGTTTATACTGATAAGCATTGTGTTGGAACTTGGAAGGGTTAGACTTTCCTGTAGCCTTCTTTTATCCCCAATTAAGGTAAAAACAGCATGCTTTCTACTGTTCAACAGACGAGCGTAGTGTGTTCTGTACCTCCAAGCAGTGCATTTCTCAATAAACTAAGTGAAACAAGCATGCTACAAAAGGGAACTGGAAAACAGGCTCTCTGCATTGTAAATTGAGAAGCAGGTAGGGAACTGTGTAGTTTTTAACAGTAGGGCCTAGGAACAGAGTATTGGACATATAAAAAGAAACAAAAAAGCGTGCTTGTTAACTCATACCTGCACATGCTGCCTCTAGGCATCTGCTTTACTGGTTTAGCCTGGTTCAGCCCTTCACCTCTCCCCTCTCTCAAGTAATCAGAGGTTACATAATTACCTACCTGACCAGCCATTTTCAAATTAACCAGTGAATCAGGTCCCAGTCGGTTGAGATATGTTCACATACTTATGTATTTAATTCTTTTTTCTTTATCTGAGCTCAGTGTACTGTTTACTGCATTTACTCGCAAACTGAAACCTTGATGAATTAAGGCATGTTTATTGGTACCGGCTGCTACAAATTACTCGCAAACTGCTGTTGATATTGTATCCATTTATTGTCGTTTGCATTGACTTAGTGGTCTGTCCTGGGTAGTGTAGCATTGATAAGGGACAGAAATAATGAACAAGTAGTGTAGCATTGATAAGAGACAGAAATAATTAATATTAACTGAGCCCTTAAGGCAGATATATAGGAAAGAGTGCTGCTGTTTGTTAATACTAAAAGGTGCCCGTGGACTTGTTTGATAATCATGTGTACTGAATGTTTGAATGATTAACTCTGTTCTTGGTGTAGTACTAATAATCATATCCCCTCTCTAGGTGTTCCTACCTCACCTCCCCCTGAAAGGCTTGTAAAAGCATAGGTACGGAAGACTTTCCCCACCACGGAACTTGTTTTAATAAGGTCACTATCCACTTAAATACCTTGCCACCTGTAAACCTAACAAACTGGGTCCAAAAAGCACTGGTGAATGTCCCCGTAACTCCTGCTTGCAATTCTGTTTATGCTGATGAGCATTAGGTTGGAAGGGTTAGACTTTCCTGTACCCTTCTTTCTTCCCCAACTAAGGTAAAAACAGCATGCTTTCTACTGTTCAATAGATGAGCGTAGTGTGCTCTGCACCTCCAAACAGTGCATTTCTCAATAAACTAAGTGAAGCAAGCATGCTACAAAAGGGAATTGGAAAATGGGCTCTCTGCATTGTAAATTGAGAAGCAGGCAGGGAACTGTGTAGTTTTTAACAGCAGGGCCTAGGAACAGAGTATTGGGCATATAAAAAGAAACAGAAAAGTGTGCTTGTAACTCATACCTGCACATGGTGCCTCTAGACATCTGCTGTACTGGTTTAGCCCCGCTCCGCTCACTTCGCGCCCCACCCTGCCCCCATATCACACCCGCCCCCGGTAGTACTACGTTTATAGTACCACTGGCACGCCCCCTTAATTAGCTAACCAACTACACGTGTTCCTAGAACCCAGCAAACTCCTGTCGCAATAATTCACCCTCTATCCACCCCACTGTCCATATTAACCCACCCATAGCTATTCTGTTCTCTCTAATCTTTTATCCACCACATACACTCAACACAGACCTCTACCCTAGTAATTTACTATGACTACAGCTAAAACACTAATGCTGCTAACCTTAGTACCCCTGCTATTCATTCCTTATCACCTAAGCTCCTATGAATATGTACAACATTTTGAAGTCCAATACCCAAACTCTCAGACACCAACCCAGCATTTAATGAGTTTATCCACCACATAACCACCCCCCTTCCTAATTCCTTGCCCCCCAATTACCATCACCCGACGAAATACCACTACATTAGCTTAAAAACCAAAAGCTACGAAAAAATCATAAACAAATTTTTAAGACTCATAAGCAGCTTAAAATTTAATCTTATGAATGATGGAGACATCCACCCCAACCCTGGCCCAACCACAACAGTAGACCCAAGCACACCATCTAACAACCCAACGTGTACTACCCAGATTAATAGACTTCCAAACTCATTTCTGGGTCTGTCATCTCAACATCACAACAACAACAACAAGATCCATAGCCTACATGGACTCTTAGCTGTTCACTCCCCTGATATCCTCTGCCTCACAGAAACCTGGCTAAAACCAGTAACCAACAATAACGAAATAACCCCCACACAGTACAACATCCTTAGACTGGACCGGTTCTCCAGGAAATGTGGCGGGGTAACTGTACTATACAAGTCTACCCTAACAATAACTATTGACACTCAACAGTCACCGCTGTTTGGCAATGCAGAAATTCTCATCACCAAACTAATAATAAACAAAAATAAATGCAGATACATTGTCTGCATTTATATTCCACCCAGCAAGAATGATAATACTCTAGAAAATATCTTACATTGGCTAGCTTCTAACTATCCCCAGGAAACCATTGTCTTGGGGGACTTTAGTATTGATTGGAACACCTGTTCCTCTGAAACTCCCCCCACCCATTTAAACCTCCACAGGTTTACTGAGATAATTGCCACCCCCACCAGATTTAGCAAAAATAGAGTCAAAGATAGTATCCTCGATTGGATACTTATTAACAGCCACCCCCAAAAGTACAAGTCAGGTACATTATCTGATGATCTAAGTGATCACTGCCTTACCTATATTATTAGGCTCAAAGCCGACATTCCCAACCAGCCCACCTACAAAACTATAAGAAATGTCAGGAACTTTAACCTTGACAACTTCCAAAAAGAACTCAAAGCATGTAATTGGAATGTCTTGAAACGACTCCCATTATAAGAAGCAGTTGAGTACTTCATTACAAAATTTCTGGCTATCCTTAACCTCCATGCTCCTACCTGTACCATCTGTGTAAAAGCCACGGTTGCAGCGTGGCTATCTAAAGAAACAAAAAACAAAATTAAACTAAGAAAGTCTGGGCCAGGTGGCATGTTATCAAAGCCCTTATGGACCAAGTAAGATACCGTCAGCTAAGGAACCAGACCAAAAAATCTGTCATTCTAGACAAAAAAAATCACTACACCCTCTTACAACAAAAATGTCAGCTAAAACCTCAAAAGTTCTGGGCTGGTATTAACAATCTTCTCCACCCAGGCCGTTCCGTCACTCCTACCCAATCAGCTGCTCTTGATAAATCCCCTGTTGAAATTGCAAGCAGCTTCAACTCCTTCTTTACTGAAACTATCCAGTCTCTAGCTACCCATCTCACTCCATCGGACACAAACACCAGCTCTGGCACATCTAGCCCTGATCCACCCAGCACCCAACCCACCTTTACCTTTCAAATCATACCTACCAACCTGATCCGGACCTTACTCAAAAAGCCAAAACCTACTGCACTAGCTGCCGATCACTTCCCAGCTGAATATCTTCAAAAAGCAGCTGATGCCATAGCACTTCCCATTTCTATTCTGATCAACAGATCCATCTCAGAAGGATCCATCACAGCAATATGGAAACTATCACGTTATACTTCTCCAAAAAGGAGGAAGTTCCACAGAATTATCTAACTTTAGACCTGTAGCCATTCTTTCACCACTAGCTAAAATCATGGAAAGATGCATACACAAACAAATTGTGCACTTTCTTATTCAAAACGGAAAGCTCGCCGACTCTCAGCACGGCTTTAGGCCATTTCGCAGTACCACCACGGCTCTTCTGTCTTTCTCTAATGTCATCAATCTTCATTGTAACAACAACAAACTATCTTCAGCACTCTTCGTAGATCTCTCAAAAGCTTTTGATATGGTTAACCATCTACTGCTCAGTACCCTACAAACCATCAGTTTAGACCAACACGCAATACAGTGGTTTCACTCCTACCTAAACTGTAGACAGCAGGCTGTCTTATGGCAGAGCAAGCTGTCATCCCAACTTCCTCTAACCCTAGGTGTCCCACAAGGGTCCATACTAGGTCCCCTTCTTTTCTTTATCTTTATCAGTGATCTGCACACCACCATCCCAGGAGCTACCTGCATCCAATATGCAGATGACTCAACGCTAATATGCTCGGTCTTCTCTCCTACACAACTTCTAACCCTCACCCAGACCACTTTCAGCACGGTAAAAACATGGCTAGCTAATCGCCGCCTGCTTCTAAATCCTAACAAAACCAAGCTACTACTTTTCTCCCCTAACCGTAGAATTCCACCTCCTTTCTTCAACATCAAATCTAGCAATGACCATTATTTCCCCTGATGACCATACAAAGCTTCTAGGCATAATAATAGACAACAACCTTAAATTTGATAAACATATCAATTACACTATTAAGTCAGTCAACAAAAACTTGGCTCCCTGTACAGAGCCAAATCTTTCCTCACCCCCCTAGCTAGGGTAGCTGTTGCAAGAGTACACCTCCTCTCTACCCTTATGTATGCCTCCCCCGTACTCACCAACCTATCCAATACCGATCTCAACAAATTATCAGGGTGTTACAATCATATAGCCAGATTCGCTACAGGCATGGCTTTTAAGACCCACCGTTGCCAGAACCTCAAAGCACTGGGATGTCTAGAGTATCCTACCCTTCTACAGTTCAACCAGCTTATAGTAGCGCATAAAATACTCCATCAACCTGATAAACACCCCTGCCCTCAAAAGTATTCTCACCCCTCATAGTGCCCCCAGGTCATTATGCTCAGCTGATAAACTAATGATACTAACCCAAAAATCCAACAACTCTGCAAGCGATGCTATATTTGCCAACTCAACTGGTAAAATCTGGAATCTACTCCCTACTACCGTTACCAAGGAAACCTCACTACCCCTATTTAAAAGAGAGCTCAAAAAATACCTCACATCTCATTGGCTGTGCTCTTGTTCTAAACCTGATAACAACTTCACTAATACATGTCTTGCTACCCAACCTGCTGTTTAGCTGAGTATCTATGCCTCATAGCATTTGAATGTCTAAGCATTGTGAATTATGAAATCTAATTGTATTCTATGTTCACATTTTCTGATACGTCTTTGCCAATCAGATGCAAGTCTGCACATTGTGTATATTGATATCTGTCTGTATTCTTTGTCTATATTTTTCTAAACATGTCTGCCTGAGTTTATCACTCAGTGATGTATGTACTCTCTCTTTTTTGGCATGTGGAGCTTTTCTCCCTGGGCCTCCACTGAAAATGGAGATATATCCAGTCGGACTATCCCAGTCAAACAAAAAAGAGAGCACTCTGGATTGGATCCTTATTAATAACTACCACCAAAATTATACAGTTGGCATCCTCCCTAATGATGTAAGTGACCATTCCTTGACTTATATAATCAGGCAAAAGTTTAATACCTCTCACCTAACCTCATATAAGACTATACGGTCCAACAAGCAATTTAACCAACACCTTTTCCAGAGTGAACTCAGTGCCTGTGATTGGTCTCAATTAAAAACCCTCCCACTTGAGCAGGCTGTCGAATATTTCAACTCTAAGTTCTTAGAAATCCTAGACCACCATGCTCCTAAACGTACTATCAGAACTAGGTCCAAACCTGCCCCCTGGCTTACAAATGAAACCAAGAAAAAAATCCTCCTCAGAAATAAAGCCTGGTCTAAGTGGCGAACTACCAAAGGTACATCAGATCAACAAAGCTTTAGACATATGAGAAACATGACAAAAAAAGATATTCTCTCAGACAAAAAAAACTTCTACTGTAAAATGCAGCAAACAAACCAAAACAACCCTCAAAAATTCTGGGCTAGTATCAATAAACTCCTCTATCCAGGTCACTCCAGAACTCCAACCCCAACAGGTGCAACACATGAGACTCCTTTCCAAACTGCCAATGCTTTCAATTCCTTCTTCACAGAGGCTATCCAATCTCTAGCCAGTCAACTAGCTCCTGATACAGCCAGTCTTCTTAACTCTTCTCCAAGCTCTTTTCCTACCTTCCAATTTCTACCCACCTCTACAAATTATGTCTATAAACTCATTCTAAAACTGTAACCTTGTACTCCTTCTGCTGACCAGATCCCAGCCGAATACCTGCAAAAAGCAGCTAAAGAAGTAGCTTACCAGATATCCATCCTGCTTAATAGAACTACTAACGAAGGAATCATCCCTGACATATAGAAAATCTCACACATTATCCCCCTACACAAGGGTGGTAACTCAAATGAATACTCTAACTATCGACCTATAGCCCTACTATCCCCCTTAGCAAAAATAATGGAAAAATGTATTCACCTTCAGCTTCTAAACCATTTAATTCAACATAACATACTGGCTTTAGGCCATTCCACAGTACTACTACTGCCCTCTTATCTTTTACTGACACCATAAACAAAAACCACAATAACAATGTTCTCTCTTCCTCTCTATTTATTGATCTCTCAAAAGCATTTGATATCGTAAACCACTCTCTACTTATAAATGTTCTGAAATCACTCTCTCTTGATACTTTGGCTGTACAATGGTTTTCTTCTTACCTCAGCAATAGGCAACAACCTGTGCTCTGGGAGAATAAACTATCATCCCACCTTCCAGTCTCACTCGGTGTCCCTCAAGGCTCCATCCTAGGCCCTCTGTTATTCTCAATATTTATCAATGATCTCTACCTAGCTATTCCTCAGGCAACATGCATACAATATGCAGATGATTCAACTTTAATCTGTGCAGCTGAATCTTCATCAGAATTACAATCCCTAACTCAGAAAATATTTAACATAGTTGAGACTTGGTTCATAAAACGTTGCCTTCTCCTGAATCCCGAAAAAACAAAGCTCCTTTTCACACCTACCCATAAATCCATGCCCTTAGATTTCTCTGTCATTTCTGACAATGGCACCCTCATATCCCCTGATTCTGCCACCAAACTCCTAGGAATAACTATAGACAATCACCTCAGCTTTGATAACCATATTAACAATACTATAAAAATAGTCAACAGAAAAATGGGCTCCCTATACAGGATTAAATATTTTCTCACTCCAACCGCCAGAACTACTATTGCCCACTCTCATCTAATCTCAACACTCCTCTATGCCTCACCTATTTACACCAACCTATCCAAGAAGAATCTTCTTAAACTCACTACATCTTACAACAACATTGCCAGATTTGCTACTGGTAATCGCTTTAGAACTCATCACTGCCAGAATCTAAAACAACTAGGATGGCTTGAACTGCAAAATCAGCTTCATTTTAACCAACTAACAATTGTTCATAAGATCCTCAACCAGCCCAACAACACTCCTATACTCTCAAACCTCATTACCCCATATAAAAATCTTAATTCCTTACGCTCAGCTAACAAACCTCTACTTAGTATTAATAAGTCTAATAACATGGCAGGAAACTCTCTTTTTTCTTACACAACTGGGAAATACTGGAATCTTCTACCTAGTGATCTTATATCACTTCCTTCCCTACCTCATTTCAAACAAAACTCAAAATACACCTTAGAACACACTGGTTGTGCCCTTGCACTAACCCTGACTAACGTATAACTTCAGTGACTAAGTTTCTCCTAACTCCTCCTCAATTATAATTTAATGCTCTTTCTGCAAACTTTAGAAAAATAGCAAACCCACTTTAGTGATGTTCTACCTCACATGGATATCTCATTCAACATGTTATCAATACTCTTATACAACCATTCTCATGAAATTGTAAACCTTAAGTTTAATCTACCTCACGTGAATATGTTATCCCATATTATTGTACATATTTGTCTTGTAATAAACTGTAAAATGCTTGTATCTACTGCTATGTTAACTTGATTGTAACCTGACAAACACTTTTTGTATTTGTAACCTTATACATTTTGTTATAATGTATCTGTCTTTGGAGCTTTTCTCCCCGGGCCTCTACTGAAAATGGACATATATCCAGTTAGACTAACCCAGTCAACAAATGTAAAATTAAATAAATAAATGTTTGCATCCTTGCCACTTCTCCCTCTTGTAATGGATTGAGTGGTTTGCTGGTCTTATCGTAGTAGGACTTCTGGGTTAAGCACGCCAACAGATTGGCGTTCACTGACCTGTTGTTCTTGACACATGAAGCTAACAATTGACTACTGATTGGCAATGTGGTTCTGGTTTGTCTCGACAGAAGTCTGTGAGCAGGTGAACCAAGATGTTTATCACAAGGAATGTTTCTAAGATTCAAGAGATTCAGGAAAATGTCACTGTTGTCTCATTTTGACATTTCCAGTAACTGCTTTGCACTTTGGACTGCACATTCTGCCAAACCATTTGACTGTGGATACTCTGGGCTATATGTGACACGAGTAAAGTCTCACTCTTCAGCAAATCTTTTGAACTGTTGGCTTGTAAACTATGTGCCATTGTCAGAAATAACTTTGTGTGGAGATCCATGCACTGCAAAGTGACACTTCATCTTAGTAATGACAGTACTGGATGCTAGATTGGGAAGTAGGTCAATTTCAAACCAGGTGGAGTAAGAGTCTACTAACACCAAATAATGTTGACCATTCCACTCAAAAATATCTGTAGCTACTGTCAACCAAGGCAGTTTGGAATCTGGTTTAGATGAAGTGGTTCTTTCTCTTGATGTGGCTTTGTACTATTACAAACTGAACAAAGTAAAACTACTCTCTCAATATCTTGTGACATAGAAGGCCAAAATACTATTTCTCTTGCCCTTCTTTTGGTAGTCTGCATGACCTTGATGTAAGATAGTAATGTACTCATGTTACAAGGACTTTGGAACAATAACTCTAGGACCTTTCATGACGATACCATTATCTGACAAAATCTCATCTCATCTTTGTATGGAAAATAAGATTGCACTTCTGGAGGTAAACTTGATTGGTTTGATGGCCATCCTTCTTTGAGAAAGTGGTTGAGCTTCTGTAAAACTGGATCTGAGGCTCTGTGATCTCTCAGCTCATCAATATGTGTGGAAGAAAAATTTCTCACTTCCATGACTTCAAAATCAGATTGTTCATTGTCGTGCTGTTCAGTGGTACTTCTCGGTGATCTGGATAATGTGTCCGCAAGATAAAGAAGTTTGCCATTCTGTAGACAAGATTGAAATGATACTTTTGCAATCTCTACATCATACAATGCAGTCTGGCTGGGGCTGTATGCATAGGCTTTCTCAAAATAGTGACTAGAGGCTGATGATCAGTTTCGATCTGGATATGTCTGCCATACACATAATCATGGAACTTGGAACATGCAAACACAATTGCCAAAAGCTCTTTCTCTATCTGAGCATATTGCATGTCAGTTGGGTAAGGGTTCTGGATCCATAAGCAACGGGTTGCCTCCCTTGTAAAATGACTGCACCAAGACCAAATTTCGAAGCATCACATGAAAGTGTAACTGGCTTGTGCACATCATAATATCTGAAAGTATATGGACTGGCAATTTTGTGTTACAGGACAAATGCTCTCTGGTGCTGTTCTAACCAAGACCAAAACTAAAATGTATCTTTTCGTGTTAGCTCTCTGAGTGGTGCTGATATTTGACTCAAGTCTGGAATGACTTTGCCTGGATAGTTAATCATGCCAAGAAAACGTTGCAGGGCTTGTACATTGTCTGGAGCTGGCATCTCGAGAATGGCAGTTTGCTTAGAAGTGTCTGGTCATATGCCTAAACTGGTAAATAAATGACCAACGTAAGTGACTTCTCTTAGCCTAAATTTGCATTTGTGTGGGTTGAGTTTAAGATTCACTTGACGTGCCCTTTCCAGAACTTTTCTGAGGTTTCTGTCATGTTCAGCTTCATCATGACCTCCTACTAGTATGTCGTCTACTATAATAGCACAGGGATACCCAAAAAAATTGGCTCCATTGGATGTTGAAAGACTTCACCTGCAGAATGCATCCCAAATGGCATTCTCAAAAATCTGTACCTTCCAAACAGAGTACTGAAAGTAGTGAGCAATGAGGATTTCTGGTCAAGCAAAATTTGACAAAATGAATTATTTGCATCTAAGACAGAAAAACAGTGGTATTTGGCATCAAGGCTAGGACTTCTGTGCATTGGATGATGAGGCCTTTTTAGTGCCTTGTTCAAATCTTGTGGGTCAATGCATATTCTGAGCTTTTCTTATGAGCTACCACCAAGGCTGCGACTTCTTAGACTTGTGCATTGGATGATGAGGCCTTTTTAGTGCCTTGTTCAAATCTCGTGGGTCAGTGCATATTCTGAGCTTTTCTTATGAGCTACCACCATGGAAGATGCGTACTCAGTAGGAGTTTCAACTGGACAAATTACACCTTGTTGCCCATTTTATCTAATTCGACTTTGACTCTGGTCTGCATAGCTATTGGAACTTTTCCTGGCTGGCCTGATGACTGGACTGACATCATGGGTCTAACTTCATGGAGTACATAGCTGGAAGCTTGCCTAATTTGTCTTCGAATAGATTAGCATAGGTAGGAAAAAATAGACTGGGCAAAATTAGAGTAATGGTATTTTAAGCTAACATAGTGAACTTCCTTATTAAATGAAAGCAATCCCATTTTCAAAATGTCTCTGAGGCCTGATAATGACTGGACATGCCTCTGGACCACATTAAATTTTTTTAAGTTGTAACTTCTACCAGCACAGTAACATGAAAGCATTAGTGAGCCTTTGGTTTGAATCTCTTCACCACCATATGCAACAAGCTTTGTACACTTTGTCAAATCAAGCCCTTCAGAATGTACTGTAGCAAATGTTTCAGCAAACATAACATTGCACTTTGAGCCAGTATCAGCTTTGAGCTCTGTGAGTTTACCATTTATCCGAACAGTACAAAATACTTCATTCTTGGCCCATAAATCAACTGCATTGACCATCTCATTAAGCATTGACACACCATCAACATAAAAAGAATGAGACTCTGGGTCATAACTTTTTAATTGATCAACTCTTTTCTTAAAATGATCCCTTCTAGTAAAAGAATGTCCACCCTTTGAATTACAAAACCTTTTGAGATGATTCCATTTATTACATTTGTGGCATTGTTGACCAAAAGCTAAACACATCTCTCTCTCAGATTTATGACTGTTAGATAGTTGGCAATGAAACCATGTTGGGGCCCATGCTTTGAATTTGCTGACTCACTCTTGTGCTTCACTGAGGCTGTGTGAACTCTGGAACTTGCTAGAAAGCTCTGGGATTTACCAGTGGATGTGGCCGTGACTGCAGTTGCTGCCATGTGCCTGGGCCTGTCTCTTAACCATATGCTGCATACCATCTACTTGAGCTTTGCTGCAGTAACTTCTAAAGTTATTCTTGTTTGTAAGCATATTTGTGTGCATTCTGTGAGCTCGTATATCTGACAAATCTCAATGGCCTTATTCAAAGTTAAATCACTGTCATGAAACAAAACCTTTCTCAAAGCATCATCTTTAATACCATCCACAAGTCTGTCCTTCATTAATTCTCTCTTAAATCATCAAATCTGCACATTTTAGCTTTATTTCTCAGGCTGGTTAGTTATATATGCTGCAAACGTTTCACCTGGCTTTTGATCCCTTGTGTAAAATAAGTGCCTTTCCAGTGTAACATTTGTCTGGGGGTTGCACATTTCTCTAAATTTACATTTTAAGCACTCCGGGTTCTCCCTTGACTCGGACTGTACAGCAGTATGATGGTTTTCCCCCTCTCCAGCATAAATAGCAGGTGCATACACAAATTAATATTTCCTTTCAGTAACTTCTGACCCAGCTAAATTATGTAGAATAAATGCCTTTGTATGGTCATCTTTGTCAGAAAATGCAACCTGTATGAAAATGTTGTACTCTTGCTGAAACACTCTCCTGTTCTTAGTAATATTATCATCAAACAGTAGTGGACCTGGTTTTCGAAAATCTTCAGCTATGCCAACAAAGTATGTGTGTTTGTGCATATACTGAAAATACGGCCCTAGTAATTATGTACGAACAGGTTGCCTCTCTGCAGCTTGCAGTAACACACAAAGGCACAATAAACCCTTTGAAATACCGTACTTTGCGAAATATGCTCTGAAATGGCTGTATTTTGCAAAATAACTTTATTGTAACACTGCGCAAACGTGAACACTTTACACTTCTGATAACTCGGATAGCCTCAGTTAATACGAAAAAGTACATGCTTATCAAAAACAATGCGGTAGTTTCTCTTATTTTATTAGTTTTATGCAATGACTGAAAACCACTTTTGGGCAAACAAAGAAGGTGGCTTTTTCCAACTTGCACCTCTCACCATGTAGGTGAAGACCTCAACACAAAGACTCACTCACACTGCTTATGCATACCAACCCCAAGGCCGCACAGCAATGGGGAAAAGTGCAACCTGAACAATCCCCAAAACTAGTTTTCATTTATTAGTATTTGATCGAATGGCATTTGGAACGATTGTGTTTGGTAGACTGACAAGTTCCCCACGGAAGTGAAACTCAGCTGTTGGCACATTTCATGAAATGTCTTTTTTATTAAGCTGGCTTTATCATTGGTCTTCCATCTGTTGAACATTTTAGGGATGAGATACTTGAAATTCAGAAATAGGTAAAAACTTTGCTAGTTGCCTTTATGGCCCATTTTAAGTCTAGCCAGTTTCCTTTCCAAGTGTGAGAATCAAACTGTGTACCTTGTGTCTATGAGGTAATCATCTTAACTGTTATACCAACTCCCCAACCCAGGTGGAACTGGGATTCCGTTGGTGATGACATGAATGCAGGTGACAGTCCTGCCTGATGTCCTTTTGATCTTTCCCTGCTGAACACTTGTGTGCTCTTTACTGGATACCTCTGCATACTATAAAGGATCATGGGCAAAGTGTCTGTCTCTTAAAGTAATTTTAAGACTGAGTGCTCACTTTGACCTGATGCTTTCTGGGGGTTTTTTCTAAGCACATTTCACACAAAATGAAGAATGCTGCTCTGTTTTCTAAAAAGGTTGTTTCGTGCTGTTTCTTATAGCAGCTCTACTTATCTTGAAATCAGAAAACGTTCTAGTTTGTCTGTTGAAGTACCTTTGTATTCATTTATTTTGTCTTATTCTCTGATGAACCTGACTTTGATTCTCAAGCGCCAGCAAAGAAATGAATAGTGTTCTTCATCGCAGTTGAAGTGTTCGTTATTACTGCGATTTCACTGCTAGCTGTTCCACTCTGGTCCCTTCCCTTTTTCTATGGCATACATCCATTGTTGAGTGTGCTGGTATAAGAAATGTGTATACCAACATAATTGTAGAACCGTCTTGCTACAACTCTCCAGTGTCAGGGTCTCATTTAGTTTCTTGTTTCCATCACATATTCCAGCTTTGGAGCTCAGGTAGGTAAATACCTCGTTGGGAGATGTTATTGTTATTATTTTTTGTAATCTTGCCCATTTCCTTATTGGACATAACAGAAACAAAAGACCCGAAGAAAGAACAAATGCTGCTGCTGTAGGCAGATTACATATGGAGACTACCACACTACCTGCGTTTTTTGTTTAGAAGTAGGTCACATTTGCTCCATTGGTCTGCACCTTGATCGGACATATTTGGAGGCCTTTGTTTGCTCTGCCTTGACATTTGCTGGACTGTCTTCCTTCTCCTCTGACCTTTCATTGAAGAAGCATAAGATCAACCCTAGAATGGTGTTTTAAGGCCTGGATCAGATGTTCAATGTCCCAGATCGGTGCAAGGTGATCATACCCAGTAAGACATGTACATCTGATTTAATAATTCTGAATACAATATCACACACAGCTCTGTGTTGTATTGCTGTATTATGTAACTCAAAAAATTCAGTGTTTGGCTTGATTCTGAAATAACTTTTTTTCTATATTGTTAGTGGTAATAGGCTGGCACAGTGAGTGCACTCTGGGACAGAGTGGCCCGCAGATCCACTGCTGCTGGCCACAGTGGCTTAGCTTGAATTTTTGTTGGCCGTATCCCCCTAGTGTGTGGACATGGACATCAAAGGGGTGAGACTGCAAAGAGATGTGGTTATGAGAAGTAGCCTCACTTAAGGCCCACAGAGAGGACCACACTCATTCCACCTTGGTATGTAACAGCTTCTGTCAGAGCTTAGACTGGCAGACTCGCACCCACCTGCTTCCCTCAGTTGTTTCCCTCTGAGAAGGGTGAGCAGTATTACTCTCTGACTCCTCCCCCTCACCTGCCAGCTCCATGTCCTGCAAGAGCCACTAATTGCACTTAAGTCACCTGAGCTGTGATCAAGGGCTTCGCCCTCTGTTCCAGTAAGCTGGATCTGTTCTTAAACTAGCTCAAGAATTAGTACTTTTCACGGAACCTTCTGCTGTTGTGAAGAACAAATGGCAGTTATAGGGGACATTTTTAGTATCAATACTTTCCATGAAACCTTGTGCACTTGTGAAGAATAAATGATAGATACAGGCTGGATTTGGATCTGATCGTAGTGGACTGAGGGGGGAGTAAGGGGGAAGTAAGGAGCTAAGGGCCACGCAGTCTTGTGGTTTATAGATAAGTTTATGTGACGTGGTTAGCTGTAAGAGTAATAGGTTGTTGTTTGTCTTTCGGCTTTTTCCCGGTTAGGGGTCGCCACAGCAGAACTCCAGTCCGCTAATGATTGGCAGTTGGTTTTTATGGTGTCGAGTTGCCAGCCCGATGCCCAACCTTCAATGAAGGCACGCCTATTCAACGCATGTCTTTTGAACACCCACTCTACCGCGGGGAGGACATGCAGACTCTACACAGAAGGCACTCCCAACCCAAGCCGAGAATCGAACAGGAGAACCTCTTACTGTGAGGCAATAACGCTACCGCTGCACCACCCCCCATTATCTATTACTCTTACTCTCTGTAAGAGTAATAGGTAATGGGGGAATTTTAGCCATTACAGTTTTCTTAATGCACTGCAGTGATAGGAGGAGTGACGGCTGCCTGTGGCAAATTTGGCAGTCTTGTTGTAGCAGGATTCTAGTTTTGAGTTTCAGGGAAGACTGTAGATTAACAAGGGTGCACCATGGGTTAAAGATGGTAGGAGATAGGAGAGGGCTAAAGGTTGTTTGGTTGGTAAGGAGAGAAACCTGTTATGCCTGTATAGAAGCTCAAGTTTTTTATGGGTTTTATTAATATTGGATAGGATGTACAGGTCAAACTTTAGGTCTTTGTCTATTATGACTCCTAATAATTTGATACTAGCTACTAATTCGATTTTAATGGAGTTTAGTGAGAGTATATTGACATTTTCTTTGTTAAATGCTCTATTTTGGGAGTAAACAGCATAAGTTTATTTTTTTTGGTGTTTAAAGAAAGATGTTTTTTGTGGAGCCAGGATTCTACTGTACCAAATGCTGTTTGTGTAATTTGCTGAAGAGATGCAGGATTAGGTGCTGAGCAAATTATGGTCGAATCATCTGCATACTGCACTAGGGAGGCAGTCGGAATAGTTTGGTGGTGAAGATTATTGATGAATATATTAAATAGGAGAGGTCCTAAGATTGAGACTTGAGGAACGCCTGTAGGATTATGATGGTAGGGACAGAGAGAATTTTGCCATTTAACAGCATGTTGCCTATCTGAGAGAGAGCTTTTAAACCAGTTAAGAGACTGAGAGGATAACCCTATAGAAGAGAGTTGAGACAGGAGTGGCATGGCGTATAGTATCGAATGCCTTTGATAGATCCAGAAAGAGAGCTGATACTGTATGCCCCAAGTCATGGCCTTTGTTAATGATATCTTGCATTAACCCTCTTGTCTGATTAAGAAAGAAAAATGAAGTGCCAGCACAACAACCATCTGCTTTTATTCCACGGTTTAAGCAAACCTTGATATCACTAATGAGGTTAAGAAGATGCAAACACTGTTGTCTGTCAACATAATGAAATGCTGCTGTTCCAAATCTTGAAGGTTTTGACATCTCCTGTTATATCAGGAAACCAAATCAAAGGCTCAATCAGTAACCATCTTTTTTTTCAGCCATGGGAATATAGGTATGTAAGCAGATTAAATACTAGGGAATAAGATTTTGAAGAGAATCTGTATCAGACTCATGGAAAGAAATATTGACTCCAATATCAAATTAAATCTGGAGATGAAAGTTGATAGTCATGGGCTTGGACCAAAAAATGCAGCCTTCAAAAATGTCTCTTGTTCCTTTGATTATTGTGGCAAAGTATTTGTAGAAGTGATTAAAAAAAATAACAGCGGGCAGCATTAGGAAAGAAAATTCAGTAATTTACTGTGGCATTGGAAGCATGTTTGAGTGGAATGGGATAAAATGGTATTGCCTTTGGAAATTGGAGGAATAGCAGCTTTGGTTTGCAGGCATACTATTGGGATTCACAGGTGAGGTGGATATATTTAATGCAACGTTAAACCCAAAATGCAAAATAGAAGGAAATGGTAGTTAAACAGCTGGAGAAACAAATGTGGATGTTAAATTTGATTTCTGGGCCTTGCAAAAGTACCAGCAAAAAAAACCTAGCAGTGTCAATAATCTGGTTGATGATAAAGAAGAGATTTCTTGATAAAAGCTTGAATCTTGGAAACTCCTGTAGTCTTAGGGCTACCCACTGTCCAAGGCAATAAGACTGCAAAAATGATTAAGGCACAAGGAAATGCCCTTCTGTATTGCAAGCAAATTTAAAATGGGAACAGGGCTACTATTTTGGGATGAAGCTAGAATTAACTTTAATTTATGGATGAGAAAGGCTTGAGTCCATGGTTAAATAAAAAGGAAAGTGTGCTTACTAGGGTATGTCACTTATTAGAGATCTCCAGTTTCAAGCCCAGACAGGTAGGTTGCCTCAATAAAGCAATAGTTAAATGTACATAACAAAGGTGTCAAAACTGCATATAGTATAAAATATGTTCAGCAGTGTAATACAGTTTTACAAAGGAATAGAAATTAAACTTCCATGAACTGATGCTTAATGTTGTAAAAATTCATGGTTAGAAGGAAAACAGAACAAAGTAGTTTTAAAGTTAAAAGAAAAGTTCTGTATACAAGATTGAGATTTTGATGTGAGCAAATGGATAAAAAATAGCAATAAAGAGATTGGAGCAGAAAATACTGCCTACTTCATTATGTGGCTTGAGGGAAAACGTTTATACTCTCATTGTTTGACCAGGTATCTTTTAAACTGTGGTCTGTATTTTGGGTAGTTGGAGATGTCTTTTTGTGAGTATGAGAAATTTTACCAGAATTAAGTGGCTAGAACTAACAGACTGTGTTTTGTGTAATGAAGTGTGGATGTTTGAAGGGCTGGTCCTAATTAGGGGAGGTTTCTATGGTTGTATGAGGGATCAGAATGAATTTAGTGGAGAAAATGGTGACTGTGTCTCTGTGTAGTAGTTTATAAACTAGGGAGCCAAGTATGGTGTTTGCTCAACAGCTAGCCATTTAGCTTTTTTGATTAAGAAGCGGTGGTGTTTCTGTTAGGGACGTTTGGCTGTGAAGGAACATTTTAAACTGGATTCAGTTGTTTTTCTTGGATGCTGATGCTGCTGGTGGGAAACCATATTTAAATTGGTAAAAATGTGTGCCTTTGCCAGTGGATGTAGGTCTTTTTTTTCTAAATGAGACTGAAAGTTGTTTGATCTGGACAGATGCCCAGGTGATTTTGAGGGACAGGTACAGAAGTAGCTGAGCTAGTTCAAATATTAATAGAATCCTGATCAGATTGTGCCACTGAAGAAATGCTGCTAAGTGGAAGGTATAAAATGGAGATTAGTCATAAAGGATATCTAATAAAACAAGAAACAAATGAAAACAAACCTGCAAGTAGAAATCTGCTCTGAGGAATGGGCATCCATCTGTATAGCAATTAAGTATGCTACTAAATCTATATTTTCTCTTGATAGTACCTGCATGAATATTTTTATACTCCAGGTAGAATAAATTGGATATTTCTTATAGCTGCTGCTGAATGTTGGAGATGTAGTGCAGGTGAGAAAGGTGATTGGAGCCATATATTTTGAGCATGCCACCATATATTTTGAGCATGCCCTGAATTATCAATTAATTAATTAATTAAATTTTTTAAACAGGAAGCATCTTTATTAAATTATCACTTATTGACATAGACAATCCTACAATTATGTAAATGAAAACAAACCATATTGAAATAGTCTTGGTTGCATTTTACATCATAGACTGTATTGACATAAGTTTAGTTGCAAACATCATACATTAGTCATAATCTACTCGATCATTGTCACTTGCATTACATAGCTCATTCAGATTCTGCCTTCTTTTTAAACCTCATTCCTCTCCTGTATGTATTGTTCCCACAGTTCCAATTTTTTCCTATGTAATTTGCTCCTACCCTTTTCTAAAGATCTGGATATGACTTTTCCAGTTAACAAATGTGAAATAAATAAATAAAATAAAAAATAAATAAAGATCCCAGTTCCAGTTGTTTTATCTCTGTTACTATATTCGCTACTTCTAGCGCAGTTGGTTTAGACTTTGATTTCCATTTTCTAGTAATTGCTTTTTTGGCGGCCACCATAATTAGACTTCACAAAGCCTTACTATGTGTAGGCAGTTCTGATTCTGTATCATAGCTCAGAAAAATCCCTAGTTACATCAATTTGCTCACCCAGAATCTCTGACAGAGTGGTCTGCAGGGAATCTTTAAAGTCTACCAACTCATTACACTCCCAGAAAATGTGTTCCTAGTTACCTCTTTCTTCAACATCACACCTCCAACATTTGCGGACTACGTGAGGACAAATCTACTCGGGAAATAAAAATATCTATGTAAAAATTTCCAATCAAAAATCCTAAATCTAAATCCTAAATCTTCTAGATTTTGTTGCGTATTTGGGAGACAGACGTGTATCCCACCATTGTTTCTTTGTGAATTGCTTATCCACCCTCTCTTCCCAATCCTGTGATTGATTCTTATAGATGTCCTTCTATTCAATGTTGCAGTATTCTTTACATGTGGGAAGTCCTCCACCCAAGCGACCCGATGTCCGGCCAGCATACAACAGCTTTTAGCTACTGCAAGGTACATGGGATGTTGCACGTATGCTCTGCCAACATCAGCAATAAAATAATGTCTGCATGTACAATCCTCAGAACTTTTATGCCACCATGTATGTTGGTCTGCTGCCTGATTCCATTGGTTGCTTTCAGATAAGTGCCCCATTGGGGATTTATTTCTTTCCTACTGTCTTTTGTGTTTAGTTCATGTCATCCAGGAAGGGCAAATATAGGTGTAGAAGACAGATTCCACATAATGACAGCCACAATCTTTATCTTTTCTGCTTAGGCCCCAATCATGACCGTCACTCTTGTTCCATCTGTCAGGCCTTTGTCCCAGAAACTTTACATAGCCGACTTTTTTTCTTTGAATCTTTATTTAGAGAATCAATGACTTTAACGTCTGGCTAAGGGTCCTTTGGCTGAGTCGATTTTGAAGAGGAAAGTCAGTAAGCCTAGGCCTGAATCCTGTTTGGCTGTGCTTCTTTCCACCAACGTATCCCTTGAAGACCCGGTGTTACATTTGGAAGTTGGGTCCAGTTCCTCGGTGGATACCTCATTGGAAGCCTTTAAGGAATCTGACCTTGGCATGTCCTCAGAGGTAATGCAGATGTCCATTTCAGACGGACAAGAGGAACCATAGCTCATTGCGCGTGTGAGGGTCCCAAGGATGTACCTTTTACTCCAGTTAGGGTACAGAATCCGGAGTCAGTCGTAGAAGTCAGGCCTACGTCTGGTTCTTCCAGAACTCATCATGCTGAAATGCATGTTAAGAAAAAACCAAAAGTCACAAAAGACTGAACACTGCTGGAGTCAAACACCTTCTGTTTATTTAAAACACCAAACTCATAAAAGATGAGCACTTTCGGGCCTCTGCCCTTCATCAGATAAAGCTTCTCACATAGTCCAAACAATTTAAAATACATGTTAACCAATGAAATTCAGTTAAAAATCAATGAAAACCCCGCCTATTTTTAAGGGCGGGTTTCATGGGAATGACTTCATTGAGCCCAGGACTCCTATGTGCCATAAGTTCAACAATCCATTTAGATTCAGCTAGTTCAGTCAGCTGTTTAATGTCACCCCCTCTTTTACTCAATCTCACATTCACTATCACTCTGAATTTAAAACCATGTAAAGGATGGGCTTCCAGGTGTCTAAATAGTGCATTGTGCGTATCCCCATTCCTAATAGAAGAGAGGTGCTGTAGGATCCTGACCTTAAACATACAGTTAGTCTTGCCTACATAAAAACTGGTGCAGGAATGACACTCTGCCAAATAAACCACATTAGTGATTCTGCAGGTGGCTCTCCCTTTCAGATTGAATGTCCTTCCTGTGACCGGATGTATAAAGACACTACTTTTGTCTATATGGTTGCAGGCTTTGCAGGACCCACAAGGGAAAGTACCCTGTTTGCCGCAATATGCACAGCACCTTGGTGGGCACGGGGATGGCTGCAATATGCACAGCACCTTGGTGGGCACGGGGATGGCTGTTCCGGATCCCCCGGTCCTAACTGAATCTGCCCATACTATTGTTGAGCAGGGGAGAGTACGCTCTCTCTCAATGAATGGAGGATCGCCTACTCGTCAGCTCAGCATATTTGCTGGGTCCATTGAACAATCTGCAGTTGCTTCCACGGATGGAACTGTTACTACATCCAGCAATAAGGGGTTAGCAGATGGTCTGGATTGTACAACATATACATCCGCAGGCCGGTCTGCTGTATCCATACCTGCCAAGAGAGCTGTTACAGAGGGGGATGTGGATACACCTATTACCATCATCACAGCTTCTGTAGACACAGAGGCTGTACCTATGGGGTCAGTCCGCGCTACGGGAGATAATGGGACTGGAGCCAGACCGAAACACACACAGGGGTATCAAAATTTTTTGGACAAGTTGCCAGCTCCGGTCAAGAAAAAAGGAGGCTGGAATCGATCGAGAAGCGAGGACAGGTCATACAACAAGAGGAGGAGGTTGCAACATTGACTGATACGCACAATATTGGTATTATTTTTAATCTTTCATCTTACAGTTTATCTGAGGATGAACAGTTTGTTTTAAATAAAGGACTGACATTTGTGCCCAGTAAGTCTTGTGTATATAATGAAGTTATAATGGACTTAATGGTCTTTTGTCGTAATTTAGCATTGAAACAGATTTTTGGAGTGAATGAAGTGAGTGTTCATGCATTAAGACAGCCAAGCAGTTTTGTCCCCTTTTCACCAGCTATGAATTTATTTATTAATGCATGCGAACAAGATCTGATACGTTATTTTCAGATGGAGACACATAGTAAGTTTTATAATCTAACATCTACACAAAGGAAAGCATTATATAATCTTGGTAACAATGCAGACCTAACCATTAGAATGGCGGACAAGGGGGGTGCTGTAGTGGTCCTAGACACCCCTTGGTATGACCGTAAGTTGCGAGAGTTACTACAGGATGACAACACATATATTCCGATAAACCCTTTGGGTGTGAAAGGAGTGATAGATAGGGTACACAACGGTTTACATCAGTTTCTGCATAGTAATCTGATAGGTGAAGATCTATTTAAATTTCTATGGATAGATAAACCAGTGACACCTGTATTTAAAGCTCTTCCAAAAATACACAAGTCAGAGACTGACCCACCCCTCAGACCTATAGTGTCAGGAAGGGGGTGGGTGACGGAAAACATCTCCATTTGGTTGGAGAGCGAGTTGAGACCCTATTTAAGTAAATTGGATAATGTTTTAAGACACAGGTCATTTTTTGAAGTCTTTAGGGGCTTATACAGGTGCTTTTGATGATAGGTTACTTATGGTAACCATGGACATACAGAGTTTGTTTACTGTTATAGGAAATGGATATGGCATAAATGCCGTTTCAGAGTTGTTGCTTGAACTGGGTGCTACCACACGGAAGATAGAAGCCATAGTGGGTTTGCTTAGTCTGGTGTTGGAGAATAATATCTTTTTTGGATTGGAACAAGTATATAGGCAAGCACAGGGGGTAGCCATGGGCACCCCCTGTGCCAACACATATGCAAACCTTGTTCTATCTTATTGGGAAAGAAACAAGGTGTTGAACAACTTGATGTGGAAAGACTATATCATACTGTATATGCGTTTTGTAGATGATATTTTTATTCTTTGGAGAGGCAATGACAGTTCCTTAGCGGATTTTGTATCATACCTACATACCACCACCTCTTTTCTGAAATTTACTGTTCACAGTTCATGTACACAGGTTGATTTTCTGGATGTCAGGGTATGCTTGACTCAGGAAGGCTTTTCATCTGGTTTATACAGAAAAGAATGTTGGAAAAACTCTGCTTTCCTATGACAGCATGCATCCACGACACATTTTTTCCTACATAGTGCAGGGGCAAGTAGCCAGGATTTCCAGAATAAGCTAGGAAGATGACATGTTTGAACAAGAGGTTGACACTCTGAAGGAATGTTTTTACACCAGGGGTTACAATAGACAGGTGGTTAATAAAAAGGTGGATGTTAGCAAAAGGCACAGGAAGGATAGGTATAAACCATGGCTAGGGAACACATTGACCCACACAGATGGTGGATACAAAAGAATGGTTAATAAAGATTTTAGGCTAATGTTGACTTATGGCAGCAATGTTGGTGATATATGTAAACTCATTCAAGGGAATTGGAACATCTTGACTAGTGATATGAGTTTGAAAAACATCATTGGTGATAAACCTAGTTTTAGTTATAAAAGGAATAGAAATTTGAAGGAACTGTTGTGCAATGATACCAGATCGACCAATAATGCTGGTTTACCCACAAACAAACAGGGTACTTTCCTTGTGGGTCCTGCAAAGCCTGCAACCATATAGACAAAAGTAGTGTCTTTATACATCCGGTCACAGGAAGGACATTCAATCTGAAAGGGAGAGCCACCTGCAGAACCACTAATGTGGTTTATTTGGCAGAGTGTCATTCCTGCACCAGTTTTAATGTAGGCAAGACTAACTGTATGTTTAAGGTCAGGATCCTACAGCACCTCTCTTCTATTAGGAATGGGGATACGCACAATGCACTATTTAGACACCTGGAAGCCCATCCTTTACATGGTTTTAAATTCAGAGTGATAGTGAATGTGAGATTGAGTAAAAGAGGGGGTGACATTAAACAGCTGACTGAACTAGCTGAATCTAAATGGATTGTTGAACTTATGGCACATAGGAGTCCTGGGCTCAATGAAGTCATTCCCATGAAACCCGCCCTTAAAAATAGGCGGGTTTTTCATTGATTTTTAACTGAATTTCATTGGTTAACATGTATTTTAAATTGTTTGGACTATGTGAGAAGCTTTATCTGATGAAGGGCAGAGGCCCGAAAGCGCTCATCTTTTATGAGTTTGGTGTTTTAAATAAACAGAAGGTGTTTGACTCCAGCAGTGTTCAGTCTTTTGTGACTTTTGGATTTTCGATTTCACTTCATCTGACTGAACTTAGGTGAGGCACTGAACATTGTTTGTGACTTTTTCAGGGATGTTAAGAAAAAACAGAGAACCAAACACCCTCAAGCCCATTCCTGCTCACAGTCTGACTGGAATACTTTTTGTCAGGGGCTGATTAAGGCTTTGATGGCTTTGAAGCCTTCCTCTGCTATTCCTGTTCCTTCTTACACATGCTCTCCTGTTAAAAGGATTAGGGAACAGTTATTATCTGATGATGATGATGATTCTTCCTCTAATGAGGATTCCTTGGCATACTCTACACAAATTACTTCCCTTTAAAATATGCCTTTCCAGAGGAGTCATCTAATGGGAAGATTCCCCAGTAGAAGAGATTTCTTTTGGGGAGACCATTAACAAAACAAGAGAATTCTTTAAATGGGACTGTTCATAGATTTCAGGAGTGCATAAAAGGTATTATGATCTTTTACAAATAGAAGTACCTTCCCCTTCCACTGTGCCTCTTGTTTTGCAAGCTTTTTTGGATGCTTTCTCATCCTCTTCTAAGGTCCGTGACTCATAGGCTCCTGCTCCAAAAAGGCCAGACAGGTTCTGCAAGGATTGCAAATTCCTGTATAAGTGTCCATTGGCTGACCCAGCAGTTGTTTCCATTGCTTCAGACAGGTCGTCTTAGTTGTTTTCTTGTTCAAAACTGCTTTCTTCTGATAAAGAGAGTAACATTTTGGAATGACTTGGTAAGAATGTTTATACATCTTCCACTTTGGCCATCAGAGCTGTGAACTGGTAAACTCACATGTCCAGGTACTCATTGGCCCTACTTCTCTGGTGTCTCAAGCTCTTTCTCAACTTCCAGATGCTGACTTTAAAAATCAAGTTGTCTCTTTTAGCAGCTTCTTCTCAAGTGTCTAGACAGTCAAATGCATGATGCGGTTGAAGCATCCTTCAGAGAAGCTGGATCTGGTTCTGTCCTTAGAAGGACTCTTGGTTCAGGCTTCGTTTGCCAGATGACATAAAAGCAAAATTGTTGGATGCACCTGTAGATAAATCTGCTCTTTTTGGTTTTGCAGCTGCAGACTTAAAGTCCTTGCAAGAGAAGGGAAAGGAACTTCAAGATCTGAAGCACCTTTTTGTTTCTCCTGTTCCAAAATTCCACAGGAATTTTCCTTGTAAGACATTGTTAGAAGACAGGCACAACCATCTTTCTCATCTGCTTCTTCTTCTAGACCTTAAAAGACTGTTATTAGATCTCCACAATCTAAGATACAGTACTAGATCTTACCCCTTCCTCCCAGCAGTCCTTTCTAGCCAGGCCAAGTACTCTGTGACTACCAACCTCTTCCAAATCTTACCCCTCTATCTCTTCAGCTATCTGTCTCTTTTCCAGCTTGGGCAAGGATCACTCAGGATTCTTGGGTTCTTTCCATTATCCAACAAGGATATTTTATGACTTGGAAAAATCTTCTCCTTTCATGACAGTACCACAGCCCCCGACAAACCAATTGAATTTGTTTCCACAGGTTCTAAAAGAGTTACTTTCTCAAGGCACAATTCAGCAGGTGCCAATGGACCAGCGAGGCAGAGGTTTTTACTCAAGAATGTTTCTTGTCCCCAGAAATGATGGTCCTTGGAGACCAATTTTGGAACTTTTCCACTTAAGCACATTCCTAAAAGTACCAGCTTTCCCCATGTTGTCTTTTCAGACTTTGTTTCCCTCTAGATAACAAAGATGCTTACCTTCACATCCCATCCACCCTCTTTATAGGAGTTGTTTACATTTCTCAGTGGCTTCTTTGCACCTTCAGTTCTCAGCCTTGCCTTTTTGACTTTCAACTGCCCCAAGGGTATTCCCAAAGTGCTTGGCCCTGTGATTGCTTTCCTCAGGGTCATGGGTATTCAGGTATATCCATACCTGGATGATCTTCTCTTTCTGGCTTCTCTGTCAGAACAGTTGACTCAAAAATCTGCAGTTTGCCATCTTTTTCCTACAAAGTCTGAGGTTCACCATAAATTTCAAAAATCTTCCCTGTCACAAGACCACGTCTTTCTATGGTGCAGGTTCAGAACAGACATTATGATGGCTTTTCTTCCAACAGAAAAGATTATGTCCCTCACTTTATTCTTCTAAAACTTCCTGACTCTCTCCTGCATTACAGCCAGGGAGTTTCTGAGACTTCTAGTTTTTATGGCATCCACAATACCCATGCTGCCTCTTGCAAACTTCCACATGAGGAAATTTCAGTGGTACGTAAAAGCAGTATGGATGCAGCATGCTCACCCTCTGGACTTTGTGATCCCTCTTCTCCCATTCCTAAAATCCAAGCATCTATGGTGGATTCACAATTTACTGTGAATACAGGATCTCCTCTTCATCTACCCAAGCCTACTCGAGAGGTGTTCACGGATGCCTCAGACATAGGTTGGGGGCAACCTTTACATCACAGAAGGTACAGGGCCTTTGGTCTCATTCACAAAAGAAAGCATATCAACAGCAAGGAGATGGGGGCTCTTATTCTAGCCCTGTAGGCTTTTCATCCTCTCTTTGAACCAGGTCCTCTGCAAGTGTTTATAGACAACACCACAGTTCTCTGGTATGTCAGCAAGCAGGGAGTGACAAAGTCTTACCTCCTTTGCAGGTTAACTCTCATAGGATGAGATTTGGCAGTTTGGTACAAGGTGACTCTTCAAGCGGTTTACATCTCATCTGCTCAAAACATCCTGCCAGACACACTAAGCAGGTCCATGACTCATTCCCACAAATGGATGCTTCACAGGGATGTGTTTCTGGACGTGGTCCATTGGCGAGGTACTGCATCTGTTTGTGTCCCCGCTGAACAGACAACTTCCTCTATTTTGTGCCAGAATCACACATCATCTGGCTTGGAAGGTGGATGCTCTATGTTTTTCATGGAAGGGTATTTCATTTATGCATTCCCCCCCTTTTCTCCCATTCAAAATGTCCTGCTCAGAATTCAGCAGGACAAACCAAATATCTTGCTGCTGACTCCCTTTTGGCCAAGACAGTATTGGTTCCCTCTTCTTCTTCTGCATTTAGCCAAGGGCAGTCATCACAAGTTACCTTACAGAGTGGACCTGCTCACATAGGACAAGGGATCTCTGCTTCTCCCAGATTTGTCAGCCTTACAACTTACCTTGTGGGTGATCAACTTTTGATTACTTTCAGACACCTTCTCTCAGAGGATGTGCTTAGGGTTTTGTAGGAGGCTGGGATACCCAATACTAGAAAATCTTGCTTATCTAAATGGAAAAGATTTTCAATTTGGTGTCTTTCATGAAATCTGTGCCCATTTTCAGTGGATGTTTCAGTGTTTTTTTTCTTACTTGTGTGTTACTTAAGAGGGGTTTGGCTTATTAATCAGTGAAAGTTCACTTTCAGCCATTTCTGCATGTCTACCATTATCTCCACCTTTGGCTTCCAGATTGGAAGTAAAACGTTTTCTTAAAGGTGTCCTTCATATTAAGCCTCCCAGGAAACCAGTTCTACCTTCTTGCAGTTTGAATTATGTATTAGAGAAGCTTACTGTAGCCCCTTTTGAATCTACAGCCTTAGCTTCCGTAAAGTTTTCTACTTGGGAAAACAGTTCTTCTGTTAGCTTTAACCTGTGCTAGGAGAGTTTCTGAGATTCAAGCTTTGATGGCTTCTCCACCTTTCCTGGTTTTCCACAAGGATAGTGTCTCTTTGCTTACCAATCCTTCTTCTGTGCCCAAGGTTTTGAATGAGTCGCTTCTTCCCTTCTCCTCAGTCCTCCAGTGAGAGGATCTTGCACACTTTGGAAGTGCATAGACAACTCTGCTTTTATTTGGATAAGACTAAGGCTATCAGAAAGTCTGATGAGCTATTTGTTTCTTTTCATCACAGGACTCTGGGTTTGTCTGTATCTAAACAAACATTTTCTTCTTGGATTTCTAAGGCAATTTTGTTTCGTTATGATTTCCATGGTAAGTCACTTCCTGTTCCTGTTGAGGCTCAGTCCACCAAGTCGGTGGCTTCCTCAGGTGTGTTCTTTAAAGGCCTGGATACTAACACCATTTTAGAGGTTGCTACATGGTCTTTTATGCATACTTTCACCAAACATTACAAATTAGATACTATTTCTAGATATAGAGCAGGGTTTGTTAGAACCATTCTCTATGGCTTTGTTGAAAGCTCCTCTGCTCCTTCCTCGTCCTAGGGTTCTTAATAAGCTTTGGTACTCTCCCACATGTAAAGAATACTGCAATATTGAATAGAAGGACATAGAATAGTTGTGTAAAATCTTACCATTAACCATAGATGTCCTCCTCTTCTATGTTGCAGTATTCTGTCCCTCCTTCCCCCTATATCTTGTTTTTCTTTCCTTGGATGGCGTATTATTGCTCCTTGGGTCTGGTGTTCCTTTTGGAACATTACATTTCTGAGGATTGTATTTGCGGATGTCCTTTTATGGATGACCTTAACAGCACATATGTGCAACGCCCCACCTACCTTGCAGTAGCTAAAAACTGTTGTACGCTAGCCAGACATTGGGTCACTTGGGTGGAGGGCCTCCCATGTTTAAAAAATACTCATCATAGAATAGGAGGACATCTATGGTTATGGTAAGATTTTACTCATCTATTCTTAATTATGGAAAATTTTACCAGTGCTGGTCTTTCGTTTAAGGCCCCCCATTTCTTTCTCTTTGGCTATACTATGATAACAGTCCTTGATAGGAAAGGCGATCTCTAACCTGAAGTCCAAATTAATTCTTGGCATCTTCCCATTCTCTTACCTTTCCCTCACTAGTTATTTGTTCCCAATAACTTGGTTCCTTTGCCAGTTTTCGCCAATAAATTCCAGGCCCCCTGTTGCTGGTGTCCCTAGTTGCCGTCATCCCTATCAGCAGAATCTCCTTTTCCCCAATCCTGGGTTGGCTTAGTTCTTAGAATACTTTCTGCTACCTTTATGAATATAATATTCTGTATGATTATTGTTGATGTTCTTCGTGTTTCACTGTTGCAGTCATCACATTTGGGTTATCTGCTTGCAGTAGCCCTCAGTCGGCCTGATTATCAAAATCTTGGGTCCTGTGTCAGTTGCTGTCTCATCTTCCATGATGTCAGGTAGTCAGGGGTATAAAGCAAGCAGCCGATGCCATTACATCAGTCTTTCTTGCCATGCGGTGCCTGAAGCAGAAGCACTTTGCAAGTGCCGGTCAGCCGTCTCGTGAAATTTTCGTTTTCGAGTTTCAGAACCGAAGTCTTCAACTAAAGCTAAGTACCCTGTTGGGGAAACTTTTTCTTGCTCTAAACCGATGTCAGTAAAAGTCAGTAATTGTATTTCTTGTGGAAAGCAAATACCTCATAAAGATTTTCATTTGTACTGTATTCCTTGCCTAAGCCCTGACCATGACGTACCTCGTGGTCAGTTTTGTGCCTTATTTAAACAACGAACTATTCATCGTCTGTATATTTACGCTTCTAAATATTTTGGTACTCGGTTCAATTATCCAGATATGGCTTCGGTAAGCCACCCGACTACCGACATTCTGAAAAAACGCAAAGATAAAGACAGAGACAGGCTGGTCCAAAGCTGCCGACAACGCTTCTCCTAAGCTAGTCACCAGTTTGCCAGTACTCAGTGAGTCGCTTTCGCAGCCCCTGATACCTGCTACTTCAGATTTGCAGGCCTCTACTGAGACCCATTTGGAGTCTGGTATGCCGCAAGATGCTTCAGCTGTGTAACCTGCGGGTGTCTCTACCTTGGATGGGTCCGGAGCCGCTGTGCAGGCATCGGCTTCTGAGGGTGTATTCAGGCCTACTGACTTGCATATTAAATCGAGGCTATCTTCTTCTTCAAGGCCTAAAACTCTATCCATGCCTAGAAAACTGACGCCCAGACCATATGGTCAGGCCTCTATACCTAAAGAACAAAATTATAAGAATGGCTGAAGACCTTATTACTTTAATCAGGGGAAGCCAACCTTCTCCCTCTAAGAAACCTAGGACTGAATTTGCTTATGATTCTTCTGATCAGGATTCTGAAATTTCTTTTTCCTCTGATGACCAGGATTTACCCTTATCTACCTATGAGGATTCTGGTGCAGAGGACTCTATTCCCTCTGCTTCTCCTCCAGAGGATTTCTCTTTTGGTGAAGCCTTGCATACTCTTAGGGAGCATTTTCACTGGGAAAGCCAGGATTACTCTGATTCTAAAAAGAGGCTTAGGGATTTGTTACTCCTGCCCCCAACACAGGCCTTTAGCTATCCCCCCCTGTACTGGACATTGTTGATGATGCCTTTTCGGAGTGTAGCTTGGCCCCTGACTCCTTACCTCCTGCTCCCAGAAAACCAGATAGATATTACAGGATTCCTGACTCTCACAACTTCCTCTTTAAAAATCCTACTGTGGATCCTGAGACCATTTCACAGGGGCCCAAGGGCATTAAGGCTTCTACTGCTAAAAATCCTCCTCCTTCTGATAGAGAGTCCAGGGCGCTGGGTAGAATGGGGTAAGACTGTATACACTTCTGCAACCTTAGCAATTAGGGCCTTAAACTGCCAGTTTCATATGTTAAAGTATCAGCAGCATATTATTGGATTGCTTAAACAGAAAATTATGTTGATTCCTGACTGTGCTGAAAATAAGGATTTACAAGATTTAATGCATTCTGCTGAACAAGTTGGAAAACATATTTTGCAATGTGGTTTTGATTCACTAGAGGCATCTTGCAGGGCTGCTGTTACTGGGTCTGTACTTAGAAGGCATGCTTGGCTTAGGGAGCAGTCTTTGCCAGATCATATTAAAGCTAAATTGCTGGATGCTCCCTTAAACCTGGACCACCTGTTTGGCAACAAAGCAGAAGAAGTACTTAAAGATGGAGGAAAAAGCTAAATCTATGCAAACTGTTAAATATTTCCTGCAAGTACAGCCTCTAAGATTTAGTAGGCATTGGCCCTCTAAGAATTGGTCCTTTCCTGCCTCTTCCAGGCCTTCAAAGTCCAAACCCAGAACCAGCAGAACACTCGGGCTTCAGTCCCACTTGTACGCACAGGACTAAGCAGTGGGGAGCTTCCACTTCCAAAGCAGGGAGTACTAAGACCCCCCTTATGGTAAACTGTCTTAATGGCTTAACTTTAAAACTTCCAAGCCCTTCTCAACTGACTGCTCCTTTAGGGGGAAAGATTGCTCTGCAGGCATAAAACTGGGAACTCATTACCCAGGACAAATGGGTTTTAAATATAGTTTCCCAAGGATACAGATTCCACTTCCACACTTTACCAACCCCAAACGGTTGGCCAAATCTACCCCTAAATCAGTGGGCAGAGGCTCAAAAGCAAGTTCTCTCTCTAAGTATAAGAGTTATTCAAACTGTTCCGGAAGAGGAAAGGGAACAAGGTTTCTACTCGAGATTTTTTCTGGTGCCCAGAAAAGACGACTCCTGGCATCCTATCCTGGATCTCTCTATCCTAAACACTTTTTTGGCTAACTCTTCAGTTGCTTCCTATGCTAGGTAAGGATGTCTGGTTGGCAACACTGGATTTAAAGGAAGCCTACCTGCACATCCCAATCAGGGAATCTTGCAGACGATACCTACGCTTCAAAGCAGGCTTCATGCACTATCAGTTCTCTGCACTGCCCTTTGGCTTATCTACTGCTCCCAGGGTATTCACAAAGTGCCTAGCTCCAGTCACTGCATTTTGCAGGCAAAGAAATATTCAAATATACCCATACCTGGATGATTGTCTAATTCAGGCAGAAAGCCAGGACATACTATTGAATCATCTGGCGTTTGTACAAAAAGTGCTAACTTCTCTGGGGTACACCATAAATGAAAAGAAATCACACCTGGTACCCTGTCAACAAATTGTACTCCTGGGAGCAAGGTTGAACACAACTTCCCAGATGGCTTTCCTCACGCCAGCGAAACAAGTTCATTTTGACAGCTTACTTCAAACTAATGGCCACAAAGACCCTGCTATCTGCAAGACAAATATTGCAAGTCTTAGGGTTCGTGACCTCCTGCATTCTCCTAATTTCATATGCAAGACTGCATATGAGGAAACTACAGTGGTATCTAAAAAGCCTATTGTCTCAACATTCTCAGGATCTAGAAGCAATGATTCCTATCATACCTTGCCTGCAGTTAGAGTTCCTTTGGTGGGCAGAGGCCTGCCACCAAATCAAGGGACTGCCATTCACTCTACCCCCTGCCACCCAAACCCTAACAACATACGCATCAGACTATGCATGGGAGGCTCACTTGGCAGGGAGGTGCATTCAGGGCAAATGGAATGCCCTGACAGCCTTCAAGGACCACATTCTTCCAGGACAATTAATGGTAAAGATGAACAACACCACTTATGTGGTACATAAACAAGCAGGGGGGATCCCACTCATACCCTCTCTGCAGACTAGTCTTGACTCTGTGGAACACAGCTTTGAGCTACCAAGTGCACCTACATGCTCAATTCCTGCCAGGAAAGCTAAATACACTGTCCCGACGATCTAAGCAAAAATCTCATGGACCCACACGAGTGGAAACTGGAACCAAAGACATTCAACATGTTGATAAACAAATGGGGGAGCACAGAGATAGACCTGTTTGTCTCCTCCCAGAACTACCAATTGGAGAAATTCTGCACAAGGTCCTCACAAACAAGCTTGGAAAGTGGATGCCCTGTCCTTCACCTGGAAAAATCTATCAGTTTATGCCTTTCCTCCTCTGCCTCTTCTCTCCAAGGTGCTACTAAAGATCAAACAGGACAAACCAAGGACGGTACTGATTGCACCAGACTGGCCACTCCAACACTGGTATCCTCTCTTGCGCAGTGTCACTGCTGGCACCATGGCACCTGCCTCAGACCCCTACCCTGCTGTCCCAGCAAAAGGGCCATATTCTGCACCCTCAGCTTCAAACCCTGAACCTGGCAGCCTGGCTAATTACCTGATCTCTCCGTTCCCATTCCTCAGTAAACGAGTGTTGGATGTCGTTCTGGAGGCAAGGAGGCCTAGTACTAGAAAATCCTATACTGAAAAATGGAAAAGATTCTGTTCCTGGAGCCAAACTCGGGGGATGGGTACAGCAGCGCCCAATTTACCGCATATTCCTCAATACTTAACTGAGATGCTTCCTTTCCTTTTCCTCCATAAAAATTCATGCCTCAGCCATTTCAGCTTATTACAACACAGAACCACCCCTCTTCTCTCATCCACTGCTCAAGCAGTTCCTCAGAGGGGCCAAAAACTTAAGACCACCCAGGAGAGCCCCTACCCCAGCCTGGGACCTTCATTTTGTATTGGAGAAACTTATTCTACCTCCTTTTGAGCCAGCTGCAAATGCAAACTTTGAAATACCTTTCTTGGAAGTCAGCCTTCCTTTTAGCTACAACTTCAGCAAGAAGGGTGTCTGAATTACAGGCCCGTATGGCAGTGGAGCCTTTCATCATCTTTCATGCGGATGGGGTGTCCCTCAGGACCAATCCCTCCTTCATGCCCAAGTAGTATCCAGTGTGGCTCTTAATCAGTCCATTCATTTGCCAACCTTCTTTTCTAATCCACAGAGCAAAGGGGAATGGATACTGCACTCCTTAGATGTGCAGAGACAACTTAGATTTTACTTGGACAGGACTAAATCTCTCAGGAAATCTGAACAGCTACTGGTGGCATTTGCTGCAGGGGCAGAGGGGAAGGCCATTTCAAAGCAAAACCATTTCTAAATGGGTAGGCCATTGCATTAATTTCTGCTATAAGCACCATGGAAAACCTATCCCACAAGGGGATAAGACCACATTCTATCAGGGCTGCATCTACCTCTACAGCCTTTCTCAGAGGTGTCCCTACCAGGCTGCATGCTTTACACCCCCGACTACCTGACGTCATGGAAGATGAGACAGCAACTGATGCAGGACCCAAGACTTTGATAATCAGGCCAACTGAGGGCTACTGCAAGCAAATAACCCAAATGTGATGACTGCAACAGTACATACACTCGAACATCTACATTTATGGTAAGTGTACACAACTGTACTTTCTCTTTAAAGGCCTGCATCCAAAATCCCAGTCACTTCTTGTTCCTTGAGCTTCCTTTCTACTTTGTCATCATCCCTTTCTACTTTGAATTCAAATTTTCTGCTTGTGCTGCATATAGGAGCCTTAACTGTAGTTCTGAAATAACCCTTCAAATTGGGCAATCCCAATCCGCCTTGTTCTGTTGTAAGAATCTTATTTGACTCTTGCCATCTTCCCCTCCCAGATAAAATCCTTCATCTCTTTATTTAATTGCTATCCACAGCTTCTCTGGTTGATAAAAGATATGATGACCTGTGTATAAGACTAAACGGACTAAAACATTTTAACTTACACCTTGTACCTTACACCTTGTACCTTACACTACCCTGATAAATTAATCTTGCCTAGAAGCATCCTACATTCCCCCTGGTAAATTACTTCCTCACTCACCTGCTGTTCACTCTCACTTTTCTGATTGTCTTCCTTGCTTCTACACTCTTTTGTCTCTACCCGCTCCGTTCACCCTTCGGGCTCACTCCGCTCCCCTACCTTACCACCAAATCCCACCCACCCCCAGTGCTCCTACTTAAATAGCACTCATGACCACACCCATATCTTAACCACCCAATCACATCCATACCTATCATCCAATCACCTAAATAGTTATAATTCTTAACACACCCACTAACTAACTTTACCTTCATCCTACCTCCTCACTTCAACAAAGAGACTCCTCCTTTACCACTGCTATAACCTACCATTTTACCTCCAACAAACCTCCACTCCTCAAAAATGGGAACATCTATCCCCTCACAACTAAAACTACTTATCTTCATTTTATTTACCTCCTGCCTCATCGCTACCTACCTCTTAACCTTTTATGAATACCCACTCTACTCCACTCTTCCTTATTTACCCAAACATACCGCTTCACCTATATCATCTGTGACTCCTACCTTCTCTAACCAAACTACTCAACCCAAATACCTTCTAGCTAAATACCACAGACTAGAACATTTAAAGCTAAGCAAACCAAAATCTCGGAAACTCCTAGACTCCTTTCAAAAACTTCTCCACTCAAAAGACTATAGACTCCTTCACTTATTGATGGATGGAGATATCAATCCTAACCCAGGGCCACATTATACCAATTCTAAGCACCACAATAAACAAGACAATTCTACTTCCACTTCACCCACTAAATCTACAAACTCTCTCTATATTGCTCATCTGAACATACCAAGTATTTGTAATAAAACCACTCAAGTTCATGCCCTTCTAGAAACCCAACAATTTGATATCTTATGTCTAACCGAAACATGGCTAAAGCCAACCATCAAAGACAATGAAATCACCCCACCTGGGTATAATATTCTTAGACTAGATCGTACTTCAAAAAAGGGTGGAGGTGTTGCAATTCTCTATAAAGCACATTTGCAAATTAGTATTTTAGATCATACTGTTATCCCTGATAATCATGCTGAAATTCTTAGCTCTAAACTTCAAATCAACAGTACAAAAGCCTTATACATTACATGTATCTACCTTCCCCAGGTAACAACATCAATACACTAGAATGTATCCTCAGCTCACTTGCAAACTCCCTCCCTCAAGAAACAATAGTCCTAGGTGATTTCAACATTGACTGGCTTTCCTGCAATACTTCAAACCGTACCTCCCATATTAACCTTCATGGCTTTACACAACTAATAAATAGTCCTACCAGAACTAATAAAACCAGCAATAAAGAATCCATCTTAGACTGGATCCTTACAAATACTCCTCAACAAACCTATCAGTCAGGTACTCTCCCTGATGCCCTAAGTGACCACTCACTTATTTATATTACTAGGCATAGAACCAACCTAAGACTACCTACCACATATAGAACACTACGTTCAAAAAAACATTTTAACCCTGACGAATTTATAGCTGTATTATCTCAATGTAACTGGTCACCTCTAAAAAAAATCTCACTCTTAATGAAGCTGTAGAATATTTTAATTCCACATTCTTATCTATCCTGGATCATTATGCCCCAAGTCACACCATCAGAACCAAAGCTAAAGCAGCACCCTGGCTAACCAATAACACCAAGCAAAAAATTATCCTCAGAGATAAATTGTGGTCTAAATGGCGTACCACTAAAAATGTAACTGACCACCAAAACTTCAAAGAACTTAGAAACAGTACTAAAAAAGCTATCCTTCTAGACAAAAGGAACTATTACCTTCAATTACAACAAACCACCAAAAAAAGACCCAAAAAAATTCTGGACCAGCATCAATAATCTCTTATCCCCTGGCCAGTCTATCGCACCTAACCCACAGGACTGCAACCCAGAGAATCTCATACAAACAGCTAACAACTTTAACTTATTCTTTACTAATACTATTCAAACTCTAGCCAGTCATCTCTCTCCTGACACCTCTAAGCTACTCTCACCTTCCCTAAAACACCCTCCTTCCTTTCACCTTCAACCCATACCTACCTCCTATATCTTATCATTGCTCCAAAAACTAAAACCATCTACTCCTTCTGCAGACAAGCTTCCTGCTGAATTCTTGAAAATATCTGCCAAAGCTATTGCCTACCTCATCTCCATTCTGATAAATAGATCCTTGTATTTTCCTCTCTATCTGGAAAATATCTCACATCATCCCACTTCACAAAGGTGGTAAGTCTAATGACTTCTCTAACTTTCGTCCTATAGCTCTCCTATCTCCAATAGCTAAAATCATGGAAAAATGTATCCACAAGCAACTACTGAATCACCTTCTGAAAAACAACCTACTTGCAAACTGTCAGCATGGTTTTAGACCCTCCCACAGTACTACCACTGCTCTTCTCTCCTTTACCAACTCCATTAACTTCAACCGTAACAATAATTACCTTTCATCCTCTATGTTTATAGACTTATCAAAAGCTTTTGACATGGTAAACCACAAACTTCTTCTGCACATACTAAAATCTCTCTCACTTGATCCTCTTTCATTAACATGGTTTACATCCTACCTAGAAGACTGCCAACAAGCAGTTCTTTGGAAAAATGCACTATCCAACCTCCTCCCTACCTCTCTAGGAGTACCTCAAGGCTCTATCTTAGGCCCTCTTCTATTTTCCATCTTTATTAATGACCTCCAAGCATCCCACATGCAACCTGCATACAATATGCAGACGATTCTACTATTATCTGCACTGCTAAGTCACAAACTGAACTACAGTCAGTCACTCAAAAAGCTTTTACCACTGTTGAACAATGGTTCTCTAATCTCTGCTTACTCCTTAATCCTAAGAAAACCAAATTACTATTATTCTCACCTTCCTGTAGATCTACCCCATTAAACTTCACTATTTCTGCCATGGATAGCACTCTCATCTCTCCTGACTCAACAACCAAACTATTAGGTATTACTATTGACAATAATCTCACCTTTGACACTCACATCAATAACACAATAAAATTAGTTAATAAAAAAATTGGATCCCTTTATAGAATAAAACCCTTCCTTTCACCTGAAGCAAGGACCACCTTAGCCAGATCACACCTGATTTCTACCCTTCTATATGCTTCCCCCATATATACTAATCTCTCCAAAAACAACCTCAATAAGTTAGCAACATCTTTCCATAATATTGCTCGATTTGCCACAGGATCCCCTTACAAAACCCACCACTGTCTGAACCTAAGAAATCTTGGATGGCTTGAATTTCAGAACCTACTTACACTGCAACAACTCATAATAGCTCATAAGATCCTATACCAACCAACCAAAACACCTATACTCTCTAGTCTCATCTCAGCACACAATCACCTGAAACATTTACGCTCTTCCAACAAACTATGGATAAATATAACCAAACCCAATAATTCTGCAGGTGACTGTCTCTTTTCCAACTCAATTGGCAAAATATGGAATAAGCTTCCCTCAGAAATCCTTTCTTTGTCCTCTCTTCTGCTTTTTAAAACACAGCTAAAAATTTATCTCAACAAACACTGGCTATGCTGTTGCACTAACCCTGATTAACTCTTTTTCCACCTCCCTTACCTTTTTCTTCCACCAAACTTCCTATAATCTATGCCTCTCATTAACATGGATGTATTTCACTGTGTGTTGCAAAAAAAAAAAAACAAAATGTGTATTTTTCCACTTTATATGATTAATGTATTTTCTATGTATTTGAATATTTTCATGTACTACCTCTTTTTAATTGCCCTGTCTTAAGCATTAATGATGCTGTACCTATCTTTGTCTTTGTCTTGTTCTACTGTACTTAAGTTTGTGGAGCTTTTCTCCCCGGGCCTCTACTGAAAATGGACATATATCCAGCTAGACTAGCCCGGTCAACAAATGTAAAATAAATAAACTGCTTGTATCTTACTATCCATATAACAGAGCTTCCAGTTTCTCAGTTTTTGTATTATCTTTTGTTTCTTCCCACATATCCTTAACTGCCTCACCGAAATCAATTTTAATCCATACTTTTAAATACTTCATTTTAGCATGTCCTCATAAATCTGGGGACATGGTAAAATGAAGTCCCCATAAATATGGATATTGCTGAACTGATTCATGTGTGGGTACATAATTTACTGCTATTGTCTTTGTTTTAGCTTCATTTAATTTTGTATCCCTAAAAGATTTAAAACAGTCTCAAAATGTTTCACTATACAGTAAAGTCCTTTTCCGGTTTTATCAGTTATAAAATCTTCATCTTCTCTTTCGGCTGTTCCCGGTAGGGGTCGCCACAGCGGATCATCTGTTTCCATTTCTTCCTGTCCTCTGCATATTGCTCTGTCACACCAACCACCTGCATGTCCTCTCTCACCACATCCATAAACCTTATCTTAGGCCGTCTTTTTTTCCTCTTACCTGGCAGCTCCATCCTTAGCATCCTTTTCCCAATATACCCAGCATCCCTCCTCAGCACGTCCAAACCAATGCAATCTCGCCTCTCTGACTTTGTCTCCAAACCGTCTAACCTGGGCTGACCCTCTAATATACTGATTCCTAATCTTGTCCATCCTTGTCACACTGAGTGCAAATTTTAACATCTTTAACTCTGCCACTTCCAGCTCTGACTCCTGCCTTTTTGTCAATGCCACCATCTCCAAACCCATACAACATAGCTGGTCTCACTACCCTTTTGTTAGACCTTTCCTTTCACTCTTACTGGTACCTGTCTGTCACAAATCACTCCTGACACTCTTCTCCATCCATTCCACCCTGCCTGTACTCTCTTCTTAACCTCTCTTCCACACTCACCATTACTCTGAACTGTTGATCCCAAGTATTTAAACTTATCCACCGTCGCCAGCTCTACTCCCTGCATTCTCACCATTCCTCAATCCTCCCTCTCATTCACACACACACACACACACATATTCTGACTTAGTCCTGCTGACCTTCATTCCTGTCCTCTCTAGAGCATATCTCCACCTCTCCAGGGTCTCCTCCACTTGGTCCCTACTCTTACTACTGATCACAATGTGATCTGCAAACATGATAGTCCATATGGGCCTCCTGTCTGATCTCATCTGTCAACCTGTCCATCACCATTGCAAATAAGAAAGGGCTCAGAGCTGATCCTTGATGTAATCCCACGTCCACCTTAAGTGCATCTGTGAGTCCCACTGCAGACTTCACCACTGTCATACTACCCTACCACTCTTACATACTTCTCTGCCACTCTTGACTTCCTCGTACAATACCACAACTCCTCTCTAGGCACCCTATCATATGCTTTCTCCAAGTCCACAAAGACACAATGCAACTCATTCCGACTTTCTCTGTATTTCTCCATCAACTCTGTCAGAGCAAACATCGCTTCTGTAGTGCTCCTTCCTGGCATGAAACCATACTGCTGATCACTAATCATCACCTCCCCTCTTAACCTAGCTTCCGCCACTCTTTCCCATAACTTCAAGCTGTGACTGATCAGTTTTATCAGGTATAAAATGTTATCTGCAAATAGAACCAGCTTTTCTTGACTACCATACCAATTATATCCTTGAATTTCTGAGTCCCTTATTTCTTTGCCAGTGGTTTTAAATATAATGCAAATAACAAAGGAGGAGGACACCCCTGCCTGGGTCCTCTGCTCAAGCAGAAATTATTGGTAGGAACCCACCCACTTTAATTTTCACCTCTGATCCCTCATATATCCTTCTAAAAAGCCTTGTAATTTTATCAGGGAATGCAAATGGTTCCATTGCCTGCTCATAAAGTCCAAGTTTACTCTGTCAAATGCTTTCTTTGCATCAAGACCCACCGACAACAGTCAATTTGCTTATATTCTGTTTCCCTCTGATCATCAGTGTTTTGTTAATGTCGTCAAATGTTTGCCTCCCCTCCACAAAACCATAATGATCCATATCATTCAATTGTAGGTTCATAGGTAGGTACTAGTCTATCTCCCCGAAGGCATTTATAAGCCTAGCCAGAATGTGTTGGCTTTCGCCACCCCCTTAGATTAGTTCCCTGTGCCTCTGTCCAGCAGAGCCACTGAAGTGATCCCTGGGCTAAACTTTCTGTTTCCCATCCACTCGTCAAGGTTTTTCTTGAAGAGTGTTAACGAGGAGCTCTGCCTAATGTAGATTGGAATCTTGTTCCAAAGCATGGGAAGTCTCTGTGACAGGAATCTGTCCATCCAGCACGTTCTATTTATTGTTGTGGTGAGGTTTAGATCCCTAGAGCGTGTGGCTCGAGGGGATAAGCTTTTCTTTAGGTGGAGCATGTCGAACAGTTGTGGGTTGGACATGGCCTTGTATGTCAGGCAGAGATCACCTTTGAATAGGCAGTATGCAACCGAGTACAGCTAGAGTTTCTTCAGTCGAGCTGCATAGGGCATCTGTTTGAGGCCAGTGATCCTCTTGGTGAGGTACTTCTGTGGTCTTTCCAGCTGTTGCAGGTGTCTTGTAAGATACATCCCAAATGGGGCGTTGTACTCTATGATGGGTCTGATGAGCGATGAGTAGAGGGGCACAATGACCTCTTTTGATGTGGATGCAAACCCTTTTGTGATAAGGTGTGCCACGTAGAAGGATTTTCTAACCACTTTGGCAATGTGATTATCAAAGGAGAGTTTACTATCTACTTGGGTCCCCAGATCCCTTATTATGTCTTCCGTATTTAGGGGACTGCCACCTATGTGGTAGTTTGTGGGTACTTTGTTTTTTTCCAAAGGGGATAACTGTGCACTTTTTGGCATTTAGCTTGAGGCCATGATTTTGACACCAGGTGTCCGTCTTAGTGAGACCCTTTTGGAGGATGTCTTTGTCAGCCGGAGAGTCAGTTATAGCCCCTAATTTGCAGTCGTCTGAGAACTTGGTCAGCCACAGTCCTCCTGTGCTTGCCTGTACCTCTGAGAGGTATATGCCGAACAGGTGCGGTCCTAGGACTGAGCCCTGGGGAATGCCACTTGTAACCGGTTTACTGGTGAGCTTGTCTATAATACCAGAATGGGTGATGGTGTCAAAGGCCTTTGCAAGGTCTAGGTAGGCTGTGTGTACCACCTTTCCCTTGTCTATAGCCTTCGTAAGGTTTAGGAGGCATGATCTGCCCTTAACAAAGCCGAACTGGGTAGGGTCCGGTGTTTGGAGGTTCTCAATGTCTCTGTTAATGAGTTCCATGATGATGCACTCCATAGCCTTGCAGACCAAGCTAGTCAGGCTTATAAGGCGATAGTTCCCGGGGTCTGTTGTGGCTCCACCTTTGTGGAGCGGAATAACCGTTGCTGTGCGCCACTCCGTCCGGTCCCATTGATGCTGTGTTTTTGGCTTTGGAGGGGGCTGTTTTAACCTGAGTGTCTGTGATTTCAGGAGCTCTACATTCTTCTGGTATGGTTATGGGCCCTTTTGAGTGTGAGAGAGGGGTGAAGTTTACGCTGAACCTGTCTGCCAGGATGTTTGCAATATCGGTTGCTTCATTGTATTTTGTACTATTCTGCATGAACTCTGAGCAGATCTGAGCATTGCCACTTAGATTCTTGACATAGCTAAAGAATGCCTTGTGGTTATCTTTGGAGTCCTTGGCAATTTTTCTTTCGAAACCTGCCTTGGATGATTTTATGAGGGATCGTAGTTTCTTGCTGATACTTTTCAGGGATGTCTTCCCTTCTTGGGATTTTATTCTTTTCTGTCCTAGTTTCCTCCTTCTATTGTATAGCTTGTTTATGGCAGGAGTCCACCAGAATGGTTTCCTTTTCTTGGAGGAGTGTGTCTTAGTTTTGCTTGGGATAGCACGATCCATGCATTCTTGTAGGTGCCCGTAGAATGCATTAGTAAAGGATTTTGCAGCTTGGATGATGTTATCCTTTAGCATGGGGGCTTTGAAACTTTCCACCTCGGTCTTAAGTAACGTGAAGTTTGCTTTTGAAAAGTTTTTCACGGTGGCTTCCTTGTCTGGGGGTGGGGCGGAATGTGGATATCCAAAGTGATTTGTTTATGGTCAGATCTAACCAGTGAGGGGTTGACCTCCGGTGTGGAGCACCGGTCGCCCATGTTGGTGATGACCAGGTCCATTATGTTGTCACCTCTGGTGGGAGTGTTGACCAGTTGATCCAGGGCATTTGAGTTTATAAATTCTAGGAAATGTTGGGCTTAGTACTTGAGTAGTTCTCCCAATTAATGTTTGGGTAATTTAAATCACCCAATATTAGGGTGTTTGGTAGTACCTTTACATTTCCCAGTGTTTTCAGAAATGCGGAATGGGGGTCCTGGGACATGGTGGGTGATCTGTAGCAAGCTACAATTTGAATTGCAGTTTTGCCCGTTGTTAGTTGCACATGGATGATCTCTGAAGCATCGTGCTGTGCCACTAACCTGGACGTGTGGGTGTCCTTGATGAATATGGATACGCCCACACCTTTTGTATTTCGTTCCGGGTTCTGTGGCCGAAATGTATGTTATGAGTTGTAGCCTGGTAGTGCTGGGGTGCTCTGTGGAGCCTTAAACCAGGATGTTAAGTTGTCTATCTCGCCTTCATTCTTGCTGGATGGGTTCGAGAAAAGCTCGAGAGTTGGTTCCACTATATCCCACAATGCTAGGCGAGAGTTACCTCAGATCCGAGGTTGGTTGTTTCTACCGGTTCCTGGTGAGTACTATTTTCTTGTGAAAATTAGTCTTTAAAACCCCTTTAATTTAATATTTTTACTTAGTTAGTGTAGGTTAGAAAACTTTTATTCCCTACCCAAAAATTTCCGCTTTTTCCCAAGAACCTTTGGTTCTTCCCTTGGGCCTCCTTCCCTAGGGAGTGTGTGTGTTTATTGTAGTTTTTTGTAGTTTAATTACTAGTATTACTACTATTTTTATTGTATTAACCTGACAGGGTATAACTAGTGTGTTTGTGTGGTTTGTGTACACCTGTTCAGACAAAAATGTCTAAAGAAGCAAAGGTGATTCAAGAGGTGTGAGGCGTGCTGCCAGAGAATGTCGCTGACAGACGCTCACAGTTCTTGTGTCTATTGTCTGCTGCAGGACTCCTGTGCTGTGTGCCATGGCTTCAGCCCCAGGGTCCTGCAGGAAAGAAAGAATAAATTAATTCTTAGAGGAGAGGATTCTGTCTGTTTCAACAGGGAAGCCCTCTAAGGCATCTAGGTCTCAACTGAGCCGAGGCCCATCGGCTCCGGCTGGAGCCGATAAGTCTCAGTCCACAGTTTGCCGGAGCCGAGGTTAACCAGACCTTCGGAGCCGACAACTAGGAAGAGGTCCAGGTCACCATCTCTTGGCTCCGCTCATGCCCAGGATCTCCCTGCTGTCTGAACGGAGCCAAAGGTCTCACTCCTCTAGGTCATCGAGGTTGTCGGATCATGACCTTCAGAGGGTAGTGAGTCGACTACTTAAGTCTGAGGCACTGGCCCAGATGCTTCAGAGCCCGACTCATCAGTCGATGCCTGCTCCATCAACATATTCCTCGAGTTCGCCTCGGAGCCATCACTGTCGGTGCCGAGGGGGTTCTGGGACCTCTGGCTCTGCCTGACAGGGGTGCATTCGAGGTCATGCGGAGTGTGTTAGAGCCTGGCCTCCCTCTATGGTGCCTCAGGCTAAGTCGACTCACTCCCTCATCCCGGACCGCAGAGAGCCAGCTCCTCAGGAGCCCCTGTGGGATTTCATCCTCTTCCGAGGTCTCTCCTGATTTGGCAGAAGAGCCCCTCGGAAGAGGAAGTGTAAGAGGAAACACATTGACTCACCTGAGTCCATCACGCCAGACACAGATTTGGATGATTCTGAGGGTTCCCCCCTTCTGAAGATGTCTCATTTGCAGACATTCAGGAGATCCTGAAACAGAGGGAAATTGGCCAGCCCTCAACCCTTCGGAGAATCTGTGTATCTTGAGGCGTTTGGCTCGCCTTCCACCTCCTGGACCCCTCATGCAGGTGGTTGCTAAGAAGGCATGGACGGCTCCAGATTCAGTGGACCCCACTCCCAGGAGACCCTCTAAGTTCATAACAGCTCCAGCAGACAAACAATTTTTAACAAAAGGAGTTTCTGTGGATGCTATGGTGGTAGCTGCTGCCACAAAGAAGGAACTAGCTGATCCTTCAGTACCTGTCCATCCACCTAACAAGGAATCTAGGTCCATGGATAGAAGCGGATGTTCTCCTCAGCGACATTTACCATGGAACTACCTCTGCCATTTTACTCATCTTCAAAGGGACTTGATCAAGGAAGCGGTGAAATGTTAAAGGATCCTACAGCTGCGGGTTTCCAAGACAAGATGAACACGCAGCTGGCTAAATTCCATATCCAACTCCTCCATGCGCCTTTCTTACGTGATGGAGCGAGCAGAGCCGCAGGGACAGGTGTGGCCTTACGTAGGCACGCCTGGATGCGGCTATGCAATTTTGGACCCTTTCAAGAACTCCCTTTTGATGGATCATCTCTTTGGTCCTCAAGTGAAAGAAACCCTGACTAGGTGCTAGACTGATGGCAAGACCCTTTCTGCCGCCGGAGTCCGTTTTCGACTCCTTCCAGGCCTTACCCCAAAGGCCAGAAGGGTGGAAAGATGAACAATCTCAAGGGACTTTTCCTACCAAAGGCAGAGGTGGGAATAACAATGGTGAACCAGGGCAATCGAAGCCTTCCTGACAAGCCCTTTCAGCATCCCGCCCGACTGCCCATCTTCGGAGGCAGTCGGGGAAGATTGTCACTGTACCCAGAAGCCTGGCTATCCCGGACTCAAGACAAATGGGTACAGTCCATCATTGGCTATTCTATCCCAAATCAGTCAAAAATCCCTTCCAGATGTTCCACCAAAGGGATCTAGCAGCTTTGGAAATTTCAAAACTGCTTGCAAAAGAGCAATTCAGCCAGTGCCAGCAGACCAACAAGGATCCGGAATCTACTCAAGGTTCTTTTAGTTCCAAAGAAAACAGGGGACTGGAGACCGATATTGGATCTCAGTGTCTTGAACAAATCAGTCAAGAAAACAAGATTAATCCATCCTTCCCCTTTGGGCAAAGGAAACTGGATGTGCTCTATAGACCTGAACAGACGCTCCAGAAGATTCCTCCGCTTCAGGCTGGGAACCAGTCATTTTCAGTTCAGGGCCCTGCCCTTTGGTCTCACCACTGCCCCGGTGTTTACCAAATGCATGGCAGTGGTAGCTTCTCACCTGAGATGACAAGGATTCCAGGTGTTTCCACAAGCATCTCCTTCTGATGGCCAGAGATTATACTGTCAAAAACTGGGTATTTCAATAAATGTCTGTTTCAAACCTAGATACGATAAACATGTCTGCAAGGCTAACACATCAAAGGATATCAGACATTCACAAATTGGTATCACTCCTTCTCAACAACAACAGAATCAAAGCCAGGTTAGTTCTAAAGGTGTTGGGAATTATGGCAGCGCCATACCTCTCCTTCCATTAGCCAGATACCACATGCGGATCCTTCAGTGGATGCTTTTACTCAATGGTCATACCAGGAACTTCCAATGTCTCACACCATTGTGATCACGCAGGCGTGCAAAAGCATCTCATGTGGTGGATGTCTTCCCCATCTCCTGTCGGGAAGACCTTTGTTCCACCTCCTCCGGTTGCTACACTGACAACGGATGCCTCCCTGATCGGGTGGGGCGGCATTATCAGGGCAGGACAGTCCAGGGCACATGGCAACCAAACGAATGCCACTTGCACATAAATGTTCTGGAGATGAGAGCAGTGCTTTTAGCGTTGCAAGCCCTTCAAGACTCTCTTCCCTTGGGAACAATTGCAATCCAGACAGACAATATGTCTGTAGTGTGGTACATCAACAAACAAGGCGGAACCAGATCTTACCCCTGTGTCGAGAAGCACTCAGACTGTGGCAAATTTCTTCTCAGCGTTTTCTGATAGCAACGCACATCCCCGGGAAGTCCAATCATATTGCGGACAAGTTGAGCAGAGCTATTCTCATGCCTCATGAGTGGTCTCTGAAAGACTCTGTAGTGAGAGAAATTTTTCTCAAATGGGGTCAGCCTTGCTGCGATCTTTTTGCTACTCCCCAAAACAGCAAGTGCAGAGAATATTTCACTCTATTCCCTTTACCAGGCCAACCCAGCAGACTAGTCCAAGTTTGGCCCCGGGGACTTCTGTATGCATTTCCTCCTTTCCCACTGATCTCTCAAGTAATTCAGAAAGCTATCGCTCAGAAGGCCTCATTGATCCTCATTGCTCCTTACTGGCCTCGACAAGTGTGGTTCCCCTTTCTACAACGTTTTCTCTTGGAGCGACCGTGGAATCTGGACCTAGTTCCAGATCTTTTGATCCATCAGTCGGGTCAGTTTCATCGCTCCCTCCTCTCTGAACCTCACTGCTTGGTTCCTCCAGTTCCAACCTTAGCCAGGCTTCCTCAATTATCTCACTCTGTTAGAGATATATTGATAGCTTCCCATAAATCTTCCACTCGAAAGATTTATTTGAGTAAGTGGAAACGCTTCTCATATTGGGCAAAAGGAAAGGACATAGATCCTTTCACCGCTTCCATCCAACTAGTCCTTGATTTTCTAGCTGAACTCTTCCATGCAGGTTCATCTCCCTCTACACTTAAAGTTCAATTGGCAGCTATTTCTAACTTTCATGTGGGTATTTCTGAATCTGCCCTAATGTCCCACAAACTCTGCAAAGCCTTTTTGAAAGGAGTTTTTCTTCTCAGACCTCCTATAAGAAATCCTCCTTCTCCTTGGGACCTAAATTTAGTTCTTGCTTCTTTGATTCTTCCCTTCGAACCTGCAGCTTCCTGTTCCTTAAAATTGTTATCATGGAAAACTCTTTTTCTGGTAGCTATTACATCAGCTAGAAGAGTTTCAGAGCTTCAAGCACTCAGTTGTCGCCCTCCTTATCTTTTGTTTCATAAGGACAGAGTATCCTTACGAACTAATCCGTCCTTTTTGCCTAAGGTGGTCTCGACATCAAATCTAAACCAAAGCATTGACCTCCCTGTTTTTTTTCCAGAGTATTCCAATAGGTCTGAACAAAAATTGCACTGCCTGGATGTTCATCGTCAATTGAGGTACTACTTGGATAGAACAAAACAATTCAGAAAATCTGATCAGCTGTTTGTCTCCTATGCGGAGAGCAGAAAGGGACTTTCAGTTTCAAAGGTATCATTATCCAGATGGCTAACATCTTTGATTTCCCTGGTATATGAAATTAGACAACAAAAATTGCCTAATAAACCTAAAGCCCATTCCACCAGAGCTTTGGCTACCTCTTTAGCCTTCCAAGACAGACTGCCTATTGACACCATTTGTGCAGCGGCTACTTGGGCTACTCCTCACACTTTTATTTCTCATTATAAGTTGGATTTAGCTTCTAGGCATAGAGCTAATTTTGGTTCCACTGTTCTCAGGAGTCTGTTCCGTTAGGCCACCCGGGACAAGGTGCTAGGGACGCGGTCCCATCCAGCAAGAATGAAGGCAAGATAGACAACTTAACATATAGAAGTTATGTTCTTACCATAACGTTCCATGTTAGTTGTCTTCTTCTCCCACCCTCCTTCCCCCTGGCCTGGAAAGACCTAGAGGAGTTGTGATCGTGACCTCTCTTTCTACCACCTCTTTCTTAGGCATATGCTGTTCTGCATATTTCCTGGATCAGGATGTAGGTCACCCTTCTTTCTTCCTGTTGTTAGAGGTGGACTCTGTTTTAGAGTGATTCTGTTACTATTATAAGCTGGGGTTAGCTTACAAACGAGATCTGAGGTAACTCTCGCCTAGCATTGTGGGATATAAGGGGAGCCTCGAGCCGGTGGAACCAACTCTCGAGCTTTTAGAGTGGCCGAGTCGGAGCCGAGGTCGGCTCCGAACCCATCCAGCAAGAAGAAGGCGAGAAGAAGACAACTAACATGGAACGTTATGGTAAGAACATAACTTCTATTTTCTGTTACTGCACATATATCTATTTTTCTCTGTGCTGTGGAGTGCCTTGAGTTCATGCATTTTGAGGTTTAGACTTCTGGCATTGAGTAGCTTTACCCTCAGTTTTTTGTTACTTGTGCTATTTATGGCGGTGGGTTTGTCTTTTGAGCCTTGCCTAAAAAAGGCACTATGGGGGTGGCAAGAGCTTTGGCCAGTATTCGAAAGTCTAAGGGTGACAGGTGCAAGCAGTCTCTAGCAAAGCAGTGTGGCTTGTTGAGCATGTCATCCCAGGCTGACAGACACTGGATTCCCTTTGAATAACACCAGAAACTTAGCCAATTGTTGAAATTGATAATTTTTTCTTTATACTGTGATATCATTCTTGGTGAGGGCAGGATGCTACGCAGGGTCAGGGTCATACCGGCCTGGGCTACAAGATCAGAGAGCTCTTCCATGTCTATTTTCATGTAGTCCAGGGAGGTATGGCTGAGGTCATTCACACCAGCATGGACAATGACAGAGTCGTATTTGTACTTGTTCTGGAGGAACCTGAGTGCTTGTATTATGTGGCGGATCCTGGCACCCAACATGCAGCTAACAGTAACCTTCTCCTTATTCAGCCTAGTGAGTGGGACGTCAGTGTGCCTGACTATAGAGTCCCCTATTACTAGTATGTTGGGTATGTTATTTTGCCTTAAGGGCTGTGATTGCATGGCACACTGGTTTTGTGAAGTATGTGTTTCATGATTTGTGTTGGGGGGGTGGAGGTTGCTTGGATGTCTGCTTTGGAGGTCTCTGTTGCTTTTGCAGATTTTTATTTAGAGCCTCCGAGTACGTTTTCTTGTATTTGTGTGTTTTTTGCCGGTGCTGGTTTAATGGGTCTGTGTGAGACTGGTGGTGTGATGCAAGTATTTCCCTTATCCTCTTGACTGTCTGATCCAGCCTTGGGTTGAGAGAGCTTAGCCTCCAGTTTGGCTGTATAATTGCATCTCTCACATATATTAGTGTTTGGTGGTAGGAGAAGGGGGTTGTCTGTGTACATGAGGCAGTTGTAACATTGCCTCAAAATGCCCAGATTCACCAGTTGGACTGGAGAGTATGCCTGAAACTGCCCTTTGGACATGCCTGGATAGGTACAGTGAGCTATTTTACTGAATGGCTGGTAAGTATGAATAGAGAGCCTTGTCCTTCTGTGCAGTATAGGAGGGTCTAGTGCTAGGGTTTATAAGTGCTTGCTATGAGTTTTGAGCAAGTGATGGGCTGAGAAATGAATGATTTGAGTGCTTAAGTTGAAAGTTTGTCTAGTTCCAAGGGAAAATTTGAAGAGGACACTTTGTGGAGCCGGGAATAGTTATACCCTAGCTAACTGGCGCTGCCTACTGTGCAAAACCGGGCAAATGCGGTATTTATAGCAAGAAAATGAAAGAGATAGAAATTACCCCAAAATGGCCAATAAACTACTAATTTCTGGGCTGAAACCACTCCTCCAGGGACAGATAGGCTGCTCAAAGCTCCCCTCTCTCTCAGGTGAAGAGAGAAACTTCCTTCTGTCCAGGTAAGGTATGGACAAACACAGAGATTTGTAACACAGTAATGAATTCACCACTTAACCTGAAAACTGCACTATACTAGCTTAGAAAGGTGGGAAACAAGTATATATATATTTTTTCAGAAAATAAAGCAGATACAATCAAAAAACTCTCCAAATGCACAGAAAAGGATACTTATTGTTATATATCTCAGATCAGAGTTGTAGTCAATGCCACTAGTATTAGTAGGAAGAAACACAAATACAGTAAAAGCAGATGAATAGAATGCAATTTTTTTATATATTTAAAAAATAGAAAACGAACAACTGATTTAAGCAAGTTACCCAATTAACCAGAAAAAGCTCAAAACTGAGCCCTGCTCCAGCAGTCTTCAATCAGACAAGTTCTAACTGCACACTCCTGCTGCTAGGGTGCAGGGGAACCTTCTCCAAAAAAAAGATGGCCTGGGTCAGTGCTCAAGTTATACAAACAAAGCTAGATTCAGCAGGCCTAAATCTGGTCTATGCTGCAGCAACAAGGCGCACCATTTTCAGAAAGAAACAGTTCAAATAAGCAGGCACAATAAGCCTGTGAGCAGAAATTCCCAGCTCAGAAGGGCAGAATCCAGCCTCCCACAAGAGTGCATACCGCACCTTTTTAATGTAAAAAAATTGGCCCAAAGCCCAAGTGCTTAAACCAGAACTAATGCACTTTTAGAACAGACACTAAGCCTTCAGTCAGCAACTCCCAACTCATAAGTATGTGCAGACCACAAACCTTCCTAATGTGAAATAACTGGGCTAAAGCCCAAGTGCATAATCCAAAGGCTTTAGAATAACAGTTACAATTTAATCGGCTATTAACAAGCAGTAATAATTGCAGCAGAATAAATGCTATTAAGTACTTTTAAGAACAGGCAGCAAGAGCAAAATAAAAAAGTAGGAAGAAACACAAACACAGTAAGCAGATGAATAAAGTGCAAACAATTTTTTTTTCTCTCCGTATTAGGTAGAATGAGCAAAAGACACTAGACTGGGAGGAGTGTCACAGATCAAAAATACAGTAGGGGCGGGCAATTGCAAAGCCACCAAGTATAAAAAGAAAACACCAAAAAGGAGGGCAGGATGGGGGAAAAATCAACTCAGAAAAGTAACACTTTCAACACAGATCAGAAGCCAGCAAATACGATCTAAATCAATCAAGCAAAAGCAATTAGAATACTGTAGAACTTTGGAAAGAAGTGCCAAAAAAATACTTATCAATTTATATCTTGAGTTGTTTCAGTAGCACACAGTCAGAACTCAGTTAGATTCAAGCAATGAATGCAGAGGTAACAAAACAGGGAATTTTAATTATACTAGCAAGCTTTGAGACAATCAGATAAAACACACAAGTTGTTTGGCCAGTATTTAACAGAGCAGGATTAGGAGTGGGGGGAAAATAGAACTTTCCACTGAGAAAAATAACACTTTCAACACAGATCAGATGCCAGCAAATATGATCTAACTCAATCAAGCAAAAGCAATTAGAATACTGTAGAACTTTGGAAAGAAGTGCCAAAAAATATGCTTATCAATTTATATCTTGAGTTGTTTCAGTAGCACTCTCAGTCAGAACTCAATTAGATTGTAGCATCGCTTTTGCTATTATTTTAGCCATTATAGACATAAACACTTTATAATCATGGTTTAGTATTGAAATGGGCCTGTATGAAGCTGGATCTGATGGATCTTTACCTTCTTTAGGTATTACAACTACCACCGCTTTCTTCCAGGATGTTGGTACTTCTCCTCTTAAAATACTGTTAAAGCAAACCTTTCAGATCTTTATCAGTTTTTCCCTCCTAGCTTCCAAACATCACAGGAATACCATCTATTCCTGAGGGCTTTCATGCAGATTGGTTATGTTGGTATAATGGTTAAGGTGCTTACCTTATAGACATAAAGTGCAGGGTTTGATTCTTACATGTGGTAATTGGCTAGGCTTAAAAGGGCCCACAAGGGCAGTTAGCCTAGTACTAATCTATGAACCTATGAACTTATGTAACCCTTTTTATCTCATTTCCTCCTATCCTAACTGTTAGTAATTGAGCATCATCTACCTGTAACCTTGGCATATTTAAGTATTCTATAACTTTTCTTGATTTACGTATTTCTCTGCTTTATACAGACTTTCATAGACTTTCTAAAATATTTCTAATACTTCTACAGGATTTCTTGTTATCTTCCTTGTTTTAGGCTCCCTAATCTTGGAGATAGCCCTTTCTACTTTCTGTTGCCAGAGTCGTTGTGCTGTAAGTTTTTGTGCTCTAGAGTTATCAGAAACAGGTGCTTACCAGCAGTCTTTCTAAACTCATGCATATTATTCAGGTAATCCCTTCTTTTCTGTTTAGCATTCTGTAGTTGCTCCTCCTCTTGTTCTGTGGAATTCCCCGTATTTTGCAGTACTTTAACATTTGTCAGTCCATCTAAATAAGTTTTGTTATTTCTTAACCATATCTCCCTTTCTTTTATTTCCACCCTATTTTTAAACTCCACTTTAATTTTATCCCACCCCTATGTATATTTTCAGAAGAAATGTTTATCTTCTCTAATAACTGCTGAATAATTTCTACCACCCCTTCCTTAAATTATTCTCTTTTCAATGGATAGGTGGGAAAGCACCAGTGTCTCATTTTTGTTTCATTACCCTGTGCTTTTATTTTAGTTAGTATTGGCGCTTGATTTGAAGTAGTTATTGGGTGCATATCAAAACCTGCAATTAAATGCACATGTTCCTGTGAAATGTAAATTCTGTCTAGCCTAGCCCAGTTTTTTATATCTTGGGGAATAATATATAAATTTACTCAGAACTCCTACTGAATTCCTATCTTCCATGCCAAATATTTTCATAATTTTTTCAAAACATCTGCCCTCCTTCCCAGGCACATCAAATTACAGTCCCCACCTATAAGTAATATTCTCTACTGAAAGCTGATTATTTCTCCCAGAATTTTCTTAAGCTCCTTACAAAGTGAGAGGCTGCCAGCCCAGCTAGACAGAATTTTGTAAATAATTCTATGTCATTGTAAATATTGATATGATCCACAGGCTTGTTTGACAAATGTAAGGAAGCTGTGTTATGTGCCGAGCTTCATGATTGTAACCACAGTGCACCCTGCTGGAAGAAAGCAGAAATGTGTGTAAACTCTGTTATGTATGTTTTCATGGTAGAAAACTGGGACATACAGAGAGTTAACTGGCAAACTCTTAAGAAAATAATCTGATAAATAAAAAAATTTACAATGTGTTATAAAGCCAGTTTATGTCAAGCTAGGTATAGGACAGTCTGTTAATAATGATGTAGTGACTAGTGATGTGAATACTTCTGTTTTATCTAATGGACATCCTACTCATTTTAGTATAGAGACCACTGGCCAGATTGATGTTAAAGTGGTTTTGGATGTAGGAATTTCTAAGGAGAATTTTTTGAATCGTCCTATGGTTTTTAATCTTTCCAATTATAGGTTAACTGAGGCAGAGAACGTCCCTGTTATCACGTGGGACTAAGTTTGTCTCAACAGGCACTGATGATTCGGTGCATGTAGTTACTGATTTGAATTTATTTTCAAGGGGTTTGAATTTAAAAAATATTTTTAAGGGCAGTAACAGCGCTATGGGTAACCACTTGAAAAGAAGTAGCACCTTCATTCCTGTTAGTGATCCTGTTATTAGTGTCTTCACTAGCATTTGTGAAAAGGAGATTCACAACCATTATGATAGAAAAAACTGTGAAAATATATAATTTAACATTTGAAGACACTCAAACATTGAAATCACTACAGAATAATACTCAGGTAATTAAGGAAGCTGATAAAGGAGGTGCCATTGTAGTAATGGATGTAGAACAATATCTACAAACTATGGCTGAGCTACTGTCAGACAGACTTTTAAACCTATTAATGGTAAGGACATAGATGTTATAATTAGTAAGATAAATGTGCGTTTATGATCTGCATGTGATGGGAGATATCGATATTGACACCTTCCACTTTCTCAGTGTACCATGCCCAACCATCTCTGTGCTTTATGGATTGCCTAAAATCCATAAATCTTTGGAGAAACCTCCAATGAGACCAATAGTATCAGGGAGAGGCTGGATGACTGAATCTATATCAGTATTCCTACAGGACCTCCTAAAGGACTATTTGAAACATGTACCGAGTTACGTTAAGGATACAGATGATTTTCTAACACAGTTACATATTTGGTACAGCAACTGTGCCCATGACCATTTGATTCTGGTGACATTAGATAGAAAATCGCTCTTTACTGTGATTCCAAATAGCTAATTTAACAGGGTTGGGAGGGTGGCCTAGTGGTTAAGGTGTTTGCCTTACAAAGACAAGGTGCAGGGTTTGAGCCTCACAAGGGATAATTGGCTAGGCTTACAATGGCTCGCAAGGGCAGTTAGCCTAGTACTAACCTATGAACCTATGGAATTGATTGTATTAAGGAGATTTTGCAGGAATATGGACGTCTTCCTGCTAGAAATATTGAAACTATATGTGAACTATTAGATCTAGTTCTGGAAAATATCTTTACATTTAGTAAACAGGTTTATCACTATATATCTGGAACGGCTAAGGGCACTGCTGTAGCCAATATGTGTGTGAATTTAACATTATTGGGTAAATGGGAAAGTATCCATCTGTATGGAAATGCTAATATGTATGCGTCTAAAATATCATTCTACAAACGTTTTGTGGACGATATTTTTTGGCTTGGCATGGCACTGTTGTAGAACTACATGGATTCTAGGAGTATTTAAATAATACTCTTGAGTTTCTTAAATTTGAGATGGATTTTTCTGAGGATTCTTTGAACTTTTTGGATGTTAAGTTACAAATGACAGAGTCTGGCCTAGAGACAAGTATATATAAAAAAGATGTACAGGTAAATAAATACCTGCACAAGAGGAGCATGCATATGTGAAAAGGACCTTTAAAAGTGTTCTTAAAAGTCAATACTTACAAGCCAGTAGGCTTAAATACTCGGCCAAAGGTTTGTCATGTTCAGATGCAAGAAATGACCAATAACTTTATTGAAAGAGGTTATAATATGGATGAGATAGAAACCGCTAGAAGAGATGCCTTAGAATTAAGGGACTCAAAAGCAAGACCCTATTTTTCTGCTCAGACTGATACTATGTCTGAGGAGTTGGATGTGACCTCATCCCAGCCCTTAAGATATCTCTCATGACCTATAGTAGAGCTAGTAAAACAATAGAAGATGTTATTAGCAAAAACTGAGATATCCTAAAGCCACACTGGGTCATGAAGGTTGGCTTCCGGATAGACCTAGGTTTACTTATCGTAATTGTAGCAATTTAAAGAAACTATTATGCTATAAAGACTTTTCATTAAATAATACTACACTTGTCTTTGACAAAAAGGGCACTCTCCCCTGCTGTAACTGTTCCTGCTGTTCAAGTATAAATCAGTCCACTGAATTTATACATCCTGTGAATGGCAAAATGTTTGTCTTTTGCTGTAGTGCAACATGTAATGCATCATCTATCATATACCTTGCCACCTGTAACAAATGCTTGGGCTTCTATGTTGGAAAATCGACTAGGAATTTAAAAGACAGGATAATAGAGCATAGGTCTGAGATTCGAAGAGGAATATTAACTAACTCCTTGGCTAAACCTATTCGTGAAACTGATGATTCACATCAGTTTAGTTTTAGAGCTATACATGTAATTTACCCAAATGTTAGACATGGAGACGTAACAAATAATGGGGATATGAAAGAATATTGAGTGGATTATTCGTTTGGAAGTGAACAAATGCCCAGGTCTCAATAAACAAGTTACTTTGAAACCAATCTTGAAATTTAAACAACAAAAAAAATAAAGAAAAAGTGACTATATATTATATATGTATATGCTATCAACTGTGCTTTTAAAAACTTAATTGTTGTTCTTAATTTTCTCTGATATGTTGCTGTGTCATGTTATGTGTTTGAATGATATTTAAAAATGCTGCCTTTATGGCTGTTTTATGTAAGACACTGAAGAAGGATAGTTTGTATCTGAAAGCTTTGTCGTTTTATTAAAAGTTTATTGATGGTGTGGAGTATTACTTGTTTTTGCTTGAAGCCGTTTTGTTCGTATTCTCCACTTCACCACTGGCTCACCTTTTTCTTGCAATTTGTTATTTCAAGCTAGGAGACAGAATGCCTGGGCTAGGAGTTGTTTTCTATTGTCTTAAGACAGAGTTAATTACTAGGTTTCCAAGGTAATTGTTTTACGATATCCAGCTCAGGCAAGCATCAGAGAGAATTGTCAGCTTCTGAGAGATAAGTATTCTTAGCATAAACATGTTAAATTTTAAGTTCTTTGAGCCTGGGAACTTAAGAAGAAGTGTCAATAATGATGTAATCTGAAATGACTCAGCAGTAAAGTGTATTATTAATTTAAGGGCTATCTCTGAAAGTAAGAATGGCATTTTGTATTTGTCTTCAGAGCTGACAATAACTCACCAGCACTTTGCTTTGTAAGTAGAATTTGGAACATAGTTTCTGGTAGAGACAGATAGGAATATAGCCAGATTCATAGGTCTCAACCTTCCATCTCCAAAATGAGGAACACTCGCCTTCATAATGTGGAACAAATGGGCAAAATGTGTAACACATACTAATGGCTTACTAACAACTTCAACAAGGAAGGTCATATGATGGTTAAAATATGCTGGTTTTACTTATAAAGAAGATCCTTTAATGAATTAATATGATTAATTTCTATTTACCATGGATTTCACTTAAATAAATTCCTAACACTGAATGTGTCACATACTCTTTCAATGTGGAGCTTCGAGGAACATGAACTTTTTAAGACCCCAAATGAGGTACGTTCCTCGTAATGATGTACACTTGAGAGATATGGCCAGATTAGTCTAGCTGTTTTCTTTGTTTATGTGAGACTATCCTATAATATTGTTTTAAAAGTATTTTCCTGTGATCTCTGAACTCTCTATTAGCACTGTGTTGAATTGATGAGTGTTGTCTTGTGTTTTTATTATTTATTATTAAATATTTTTAAACTTTTTAACTGTGGCTGTTTTGTATAAAGATAATTTAAGCTTACTTGCATTTATTTGGTGATACTGTATAAGCCATTCCAATACCCTGAGTCCTGGGTTGCACTTACTATTTGAATAACATTAATAGCACACAGTGAAATTGGTCACCCTTTGGGAAGGGCCTTATAGTAGCTGATAAGTAGTGGTTGGTGGCAGTAGTGATTTCTACCTTATAGTCTGGGCAGGAGGAGGCATAGCTGGAGGATCTGTGCCAGCCTTCCCCAGGAGTGTCTGTGTGTTTGTTTATAATTCATATCTCAAAATGTGTGTGTGTCAGCTACTTGGGCGGGGGCACGAAGCATTGGTTGGACAGAGAGGGTACTAAAGGTTTTAGCTTGACCACTCAGCTGAGATCTGTACCCTGTAGCTGTGCCAGTGGGGAGTCTTATTGGGGATATGGAGAGAAAGGGAGAAACCAGCCCCAGACTTGACTGTGATCTCTGTGTGCTCTTAAGGGAAATTGTACTTTATTGTGTGTGTACTTGTTATCCTTCCAATGTGGATGCCCCTCGCTGGTGCTAGTAGTGAGGATTGAGATTCCTTGATTATGGGGCCAGTGCACAGGTGTCACAAGCTCCATTATAGCAGTTTTAGGTGGAATATAAATACATGCCAGTGTAATCCTCCTCCCTTGCAGTAGTCCCTTAGTACTACAAATCTACTATTATTTTTTTATCTTCTTCTATCACTATTGGTGTTCCTCTTGCAATTAATAGAAGTACTCCTCTTTTCCTTTGCCCCAGGTGTTCCACTGAATAAGCATCCTGAAAACCTTTGTCAAATTCACATATTCATTTCTTTCCAAGTGTGTCTCCTGCACCCTACATTTTTTAATATAGTTCACTACTACTCATTTTTTGTATTTGTCTGTGACACCATTGGCATTTAAAGCTATTACAGAAGGCATTATTGTCTTCAAAAGTTATTATTCCTACCATTAATGTATAATTTTTTTTTTTTTGTTAAATGTCTAGTTCCAGCTTTTGTTTTACATGCATACACTATTTGGCAGGTTGATATTTTATGCATTTGTTTCTTGTCATATCCATTTGAGCTTATGTCACATCTTAAAATACTTTTCAATTTATTGAAAGCCCTAAAAATACCCCCTAAAACCTATTAAGTTAATAGTATACACAAAACTATGTACATCTTCAAATATTGAAGTTTTACTATCCTAATAAGAGCAGATATTCCAAAGTGACAGCCAGACTGACAGACTTGAGTTAACCTAAAAGAAAGGTTGTCCATACTAAGATGCATGATGCAGCCTGTGCTTCTGCTAAGTGTTGTCTGGTTTCTGTTTTATCTTTATAGCTCTCTCAGCTGGGAAAAAAAACACTTGAATGCTTTCAGAAAACATCATCTCCTAGCCATTTCTCTTTATCAGATTGTCTTCTAGACACATGAGAACCAGATACAAAATTGCTAAGCATGCATTTATTTACTAGAAAAAAACTTGTAATATTCAATATTCATTTTCATTTACTTGCTTTCTCTTAAAACGTGTTACTAGATAAAGCTAAGGGAGTTATTGCAGTCATTCCGCTATGCAAGAATGAGAAAAAGTACAGCACACTATTTTTTTTCATGCTCCTTTAACCAGATTTTTTCTTCTTTTTTTACATTGCAGTTAATACATTTCTTAAAACTGAACAAGGTGAAATTGTGAAGGGAGAAAGAAAAAAGAAAAACAAAACGGGAGCACTTATTTACATTAGTGTCCTCATTACACGTAAAAATAACTGAAAAAACTTTATAGCATGCAAGGAAAATCATGCACTATTAAAATAGTACTATTAAGAAATAAATCTGGTTTTACTTGCAGTTAACTTTCTCCTTCCTCTTCCCCTCTCCTAAGTATTTTTCTGAACATTAATGCCACTAAGTAGGGCATATGTTTTAGAGTCCCCTACAGTTTTAACAAAATCCAAAAAAGTACAATATTTCCAGATTTTCTCATTCTGTCATGTTTAACATGTATAATTATTTTGTAATCCCACATTTGTCAATTTCCAAGTTACTGGTTTTATTCCTGTTCATCTCCATTTCCTAAATCCTGTCTCTCCTTCATTTCTAATGCACACTTGATTCTTCTAGTAGACTCTTGTATTTTTTTCCTTCTCTCAAGCATTTTCCACTGAAACATTGGAAAAGGTTTCACTTGCACCATCTCTCTGTGGCCTTTATTACTAGAACAAGAAGCAGAATTTCCTCCTGTTTCACAGCTTACTTTTTGTTGGACAAACATTTGTATTTCCTTCTTAGCATGTAATTCATCAAAAATGATTTTGTCCATCCAGGGAAAAATATTTTGAAGATAGCCGAGTACAGCAGTTTGAATCTCACTCTTACTTCTCTACGTTCATTGAATATATTTATATAGATATATATTTTTTGTCTCATTTCATCCTAGATATAGATTTATATCATCTAGAAAGGGGGAAAGTGTGTTTGTGGAAGACAAATTCCACATAAGGACATGCACGATCAGTTTAGAGGCAGGTCATGACTACAAGTCTTGTGATATTTGCCAATCTTTTGTCCCCAAAATTCTTAGAAGCCATTTGTTGGCTTTAAATCTCTGTTTGGAGAATTAGCGAGCGACTTCGCTTGGTGTCCGGGATGGAAGACAAGAGCGGGCACCTCCAACGAGTCACAAAGGAAGGAGGCCTAAAAAGTTAGGCCCAACATCCAAGCTGTGCCTCCGGAATCCCGTGAGATCCTCAAGGCAAGTGTTATGCCAGGATTGCTCCAGACTTCGGATACTTCCATGTAACCATGACCCGAAATGGAAGCTGGTACAGTGAGTATTCAGAGTACGTCTGCTAAGGCTTTACAACCATCAGCTCCGATGGTGAGGAGGAACCATGGCTCGTGACGTTGGAGGGGCCTTCTACTACCTTGTCATCCATTCCAAAATCAGCACCCAGGCCTACCCCTGTTCCTCCTCCTTCCACCCCTTTAAAAGAAAACAGAAGGAAAAACACAGTGCTAAAGATCCTACTCCAGCTTGGGAAACCTTTTCCCCCAGACATTATTCAAGGCCTTTCAGGTACTCTAGACCCAGATTCCCCAGTCAGGCCAAGCTCTTGTTTCACATGTAGAATCTGAGGAAAAGTATTCCTCCTCAGATGAATCCCTGGCATACTGCTCTCAGATTGAACCCCTTAAGGATTTTGCTACTCCTGAGGAAAAAGAGACCATCACTCCTGATTCCCCAGGAGAAGATTTCTACTTTGGGGACACTATTTCCGTACTTAGGCAGCACTTTAAGTGGGAGGCCTCTGATGTTTCAGAGACCAAAAAAAGATATTTTGAACTCCTTCAGATGGAGCAGCCCTCACCATCTGCAGTTCCTCCTTCACTCCCAGCTTTCCAGGATGCCTTTTTAGCTGCTTCCCAGAGCCCAGAGTCACAACCTCCTGCTAATAATAGACCAGACAGATTTTCCAAACTGTCTGCAAAGGAGCAGCACCTTTTTAAGAATCTGTCTGTAGATCCTGCTGTTATTGCAGTTTCAGCTGACAAATCTTCAAGGCAACTACCTTCTTCTTCTTTTTCCCACAGATAAGGATAGTAAATTTATGGATAGGTTGGGAAAGAAAGTGTATACTTCTTCCACCTTGGCCATAAAAGCAATTAACTTAAACTCATATGGCCAAGTTTGCTCTGGATTCCCTGACCAAGTCCTCTACTCTGCTGTCTGACATACCTGATTCACTAACCAAGGCTCAGCTGGACACCCTTCTGAACATGCTGTCCCAGCTGAATAGACACTCAATCAAGTGCAGCTATGAAGCTGTTGAAGCCTCTTCCAAATCGGCTGCATCTGGTTCCATGTTAAGGAGGTTCTCATGGTTGAGACTCCGACCTCTGCCCTTGGATGTCCAAGCGAAATTGTTAGATGTTCTGTGGATAAATCAGCACTCTTTGGAGCTACCTCTTCAGCGCTACTTACGTCACTGCAGGAAAAAGGAAAAGACTTGCAAGATCTAAAACATTTACTGGTGTCGCCGGTTCCCAGATTCCATAGGAACTACCCCCAAAAACCTAGCTTTAAGAGGCAGTCCTCCCATTCCTCTGTACTCATTCCAGGGGACGAAGACTTCCTAGGAAACCATCTGCTCCTAGATATTCATCCACCTCTACATCTTTATCCTTTTAGAGGCAGCCAGATCCATTCATAACTCCTCCGCTGTGACTCTCTTCCCTTACCCATCTCCACCCCCTCTCCCTACACCTAACCTTATCCCTACCCTCCTGGTAGAAAATTACCACAGATAGGTGGGTCCTCTCCATTATCAAGAGAGGATATTTCTTGACTTGGCGGGAATCTCCACCATTCCAGGGAGTTCCACCACCTTCTTCTAGTCAGCTTTCACTATTCCCCTCCATGCTGTCCCAACTCCTCTCTCTGGGCACTATAGAAGTAGTACTCGAAGATCAATTAACCAGGGGGTTTTACTCCAGGATGTTTTTGTTTCCAAGAAAAGATGGTCCTTGGAGACCCATCCTCTACTTATCCTTCCTCAATCTCTTCATCAAGGTGCCAACCTTCAAAATGCTCACATTACAGCATCTTCTTCCTCTTATTCCTCAGCAAGCCTTCATAGCCTCCCTGAATCTGAAGGATGCATACCTTCACATCCCTATTCACCCCATTTACAGGAAATTTCTTCATTTCTCAGTGGGTTCTTCACATTTTCAGTTCTCTGCTTTGTCCTTTTAGACTCTCCACAACCACAAGAGTATTCACCAAATGTCTAGTCCTGGTCATTGCATATTGCAGACTACAGGGCATACAAATTTACCCTTAGACCATTTCTTGATCCTACACCAGGATTCTCTCACTCTGTCTCAACATCTGAACTGGGTGTGCAGGATTTTGCAAAATCTAGGGTTCGCTGTGAATCACTTAAAGTCCCAAACGACTCCCTCCACAAGATCTTATTTTCCTGGGGTGCAGGATAAGAACAGACTTGATGTCCGTCTTTGTCCCTGCCCAGAAAGTGTAATTTGTCACCCAGTTTTTCCAGTCTCTCATACCACTACCATCCATTTCAGCCAGAGAATCTCTGAGAATCCTGAAATTCATGGCTTCCTTGATTCCCATGATCCCTTTAGCCAGAATGCACATGAGGAAGTTTTAGTGGATATTGAAAAATTCTTGGAACCAACATGTGCATCCCTTGGAAGCAAATCTTCCTCCTTTCCCCTGCTTAAAAAACGAACTCACCTGGTGGATCTCTACTATCACCCTCAATCAGGGGGTGTGCTTACAGATTCCTCCACCCAAACAGCATCTTTACAGAGATGCATCAGTTCTAGTTTGGGTGGCTGTCCTTCACAGTAGCAATATCCAGCACAAGATGCAGGGGGCAATGGTCCATTCCAGAAAGAAGGAACCATATCAATCTAAAAGAATTATAAAGGCCTTCTACTTGGCAATAGAAGCCTTTCAAGGGATTCTTCTGCCAGGCACATTGCAGGTAATCACAGACAACATGACAGTCCTGTGGTACATAAACAGGGAGGTACAAAATTCTACCCTGTTTGCAGTCTGGCAGTTTCATATCTGGTCCCTGGCAACAGGACTGCAGATTTATTTGCAGGCAGCCTACATCCCATCAGAAGACAACATGATGGCAGACATCCTGAACAGAACCTGCAGCCTACATCCCATCAGAAGACACTGTATGGCAGACACCCTGAGCAGGACCTTGACACCCTCCCATGAATGTATGCTTCACATGGAGGTGTTTCTGGATCTAGTTCACAGGTGGGGTATTCCTCAGCCAGATCTGTTTGCCTCCTCCCAGAACAGACAGATGCCCCTCTTTTGTACAAGGCTTCCCCATCCACAAGCCTGGAAGGTGGGCGCCTTCTCCTTCTCGTGGGAGGGAATGTTCCTTTATGCCTTCCCGCCATTTCCTTTGATTCACAAAGTCCTCTTGGTGACGCCCTTCTGGCCAAGACGGCATTGGTTTCCCCTACTTTTTCATCTAGCCCAGGGCCATCACCACAGGTTACCTCACTGCTTCGACCTACTCTCACAAGACAAGGGGTCTGTTATTCATCCCCACCTTCTCAATCTCAATCTGACTGTGTGGGTGATAGACTTTTGATCCCCTTTAGGCACCTATATTCAGAGGATGTACTCAATGTTGTGCAGGAGGCCAGAAAACCAAGTACTAGGAGAAACTATTTCTTTAAATGAAAAAGATTCTCCAAGTGGTACCATAAGAGTAAAAAGGACCCATCTCAAGCTTCTGTCCCACTGGTCCTTTCCTACCTGTTTGAATTGCTACATTCAGAGTTGACTTATTCTTCAGTAAAAGTACATCTTTCTACCTGCCTCCGCCTGACTCCACCTCTGGCTTCCAGGCTAGATGTCGGGCTGTTTTTGAAAGGGGGTCTATCATATCAGGCCTCCTCGTAAGCCCATTCCCTTTGTTCATTGGGACCTTAACTTTGTGTTGGAAAAATTTACACTAGCTCTCTTTGAGCCAGCCCATTCTTCCCCTCCCAAGTTTTGTACTTGGAAAACAGTCTTGTTAGGGGCTCTCACTTTTGCCAGGAGGGTATCTGAGATCCAAGCCCTTATGACTTCACCTCCCTACCTTGTCTTCCATAAAGGTAGGATTTCCCTAAGGACTAACCCTTCCTTCATGCCAAAAATAGTTAATGCGATATCTCTAAATCAGACCATTAACTTGCCTGTATTCTACCGTCAGCCACAGAACTCCTCAGAAAGGAACTTGGTTTCCTTGGATGTTCATAGGCAACTGAAGTTCTACTTAGACAAGACCAAATCCTTCAGACAGTCTAATCAACTTTTTGTCTGCTTTCATCCGTGTCAAAACAGACAATTGCCTCATTGCCTTTTGCTATTCCCTTCATGGAAAACAATTGAGTTCATCTGTCAAAGCCCATTCCACCAGAGCTGCCTCCTCTTCAGCAGTCTTTTTCAAGGGCATTGATTACTCGTCTCTTCTGGAAGCAGCAACTTGGTCCTTGTACGTACCTTCACCAAACATTACAAATTGGATTCCATCTCTAGGGCTAGAGCAGGGTTTGCTAGGTCTATTCTGCAGGGTCTCATAGACTCTGCTCCCGTATCTGCCACCCGCATTACTACCTAGAGAGCTTTGGTACTTTCCCCAAGGTGAAGAATACTGCAACATGAGAGTAGAAGGACATAGAGTAGTTGTGTAAGAACTTAACATAACCATAGATGTCCTTCTCTTCTATGTTGTAGTATTCGATCCCACTCACCTACCCCCCTTCTCTTTGACCATATTATAAACTGGGTCCTTCCCCTGACTACTGACCTTGTGTCTGGGAGGGGTTTTATAATACCTTCTACTACTACTATTCCTGGGAGCTCTCTTTGTGCTGCAGCCAGTTCTGATATGGGTATGTGCAGATGTCACAGATATAACCAGCGTCAGTTTACGGCATTTACATGCAACATTGCACGTGCCTCTGCTTTCAAGACTTTGGTATACTGGCCAGATGTCCAGTGCTACAGGCCGCAACTCCCTACTGTTATGAATACTGCAACATGGAAGAGAAGGACATCTATGGTTATGGTAATTTCTTACACAACTATTCTTTTTCTATTTTATTATTTATTATTAAATATATCTATACCTTGTATTGTGTCTGGTCTTTTAGAAAATAGTTTAACCCTGGTGAGTAATTTGGTGACACTGTAGCTTCATTCTCCTGAAAGTCTTGCCACTTGGAAAATTACCATTTGTATAAGTATTAATTTTACTAAGAGTAATCGGGTATCCTGGTAAGAGCTTTAAAGTACCTGACTGGTGACAGTGAATCTACCTTATAGTCTGGGTGGAGGTGGCATAACTAGCAAATCTGTGCCAGCCTTTCCCGTGTGTGTAAATTAAATCTCATAGAGTGTGTGTCAGCTACTTGGAACAGGGACACAGAGCACTGATTTCTGCAGAGAGAAAGATGGAGTCTTATTTGGGGCCTAGAGAGGAGAAGCCAGCCCCAGGGCTGGAGTGTGCTCCCTGCATGCTCTTAAGGGAAATTGTGCTTGGTGCAGAGAGCTGCATTTGAAAATACTGTGTGTATCCATTTCTGTTCTAAGTGAACGTTCCCCACGATGTCAAGTGATGAGGTTTGAGGCTTCTTGATTATGGTCCCGATGAGAGATTTTGCTGTTATTGCTGTTATTGTTTATTATTATTACCTGTTTTATTAACCAGGTAGGCCCCACTGGGCGCACAGTTCCTTTTCAAGGGTCTCCCAGTAGCAATCCAAGTTTATGTGACTTGTTGAAGGTCATACAGCAGACAAATGAGGACTGAGGACAACCCTGTACAATAGGAAGTTCATCGCACAGCCTTAGCCTTCTATACCATCTGCCAGAATTAGTCCTTTTTCAGTGTGCTCTACGTTCTTAAAACATTTGAATTCATGTAGAGCTAATGAAAGGAATGCCCCTATTCATTTACTTCTGAAGATTGGATATGTCTGTGCATACCAAGGCTTTAGTAAGTCTTTTGTTATCGCTAGCATAAGAAGCGATTATTGAAATGGAAATCTAGGGAGCCTCTGGTGGATGACATAGCATGATAAAGTCTGTGCTAAAATTTAAAAAACATTAGATGAATAGTGAGGTGAAGTGATTGTGTAGATTTAAGGTCTTAAATTTTTCATCATCTTTGGTTTGGTTTCATACCTCTGAAGAGAAACCTCTTGTTTGAAAGCTTTGTTGTTGATTTGTTGTAATGAATTGCAGTTTTTATTGGTGTCTTTGAGACAGTGGTGTTTTATGACTTTACCAGAAAAACTGGCAGAAGAAGAGCTCACTTAACAAGAGGGAAATCGAGATGTAAACTGGGTAGCAAGTGGTTACCGTATTTCCTGCTTAGAGAGTCTCTGTGGGAAAAGACTAACCACAGCTGAAACAGATTGTCTAAACTGTAATTATTTTTCATATAGATGGGAATATATATGTTCATTTATGGAACACTGTAATGAATAAAATGTGAGAAACTGAAATGTTATTGAAGGGGATGTATTTTATTTGCAAACTGGATTTCCTGTTATGTTGAGAGAATGTGTTTAAATCAAATGTTTTAATGTTGGTGTTTTATCAAAGTTATATTGCTGTCTGTTAAATAATTATCCGTGGGCAAGCAAAATAAGTTATGTTAATGAGATCATCATGACAGAGTGGAACCTGCCCTAGGGTACTGTGCTGAGAAGGTGTGGGTTGTGATGGGCCATGCTGCTCTACAGATAATTGCAGAATTTCACCTTATATATTCATACTTTGGGGGGTAGCATATACTGTGTACTGGTAGTAGGAATCCTGCACCCCCATCCTTGCTCACAGATCACATGGTCTGCACTGTACCTTCTTCGAATGTAATACCAGATGGCCACCAGAGGCATCAGCAGCAGGCATTGCATTAGTACTGCTTACCACCAGAACAAGGTTGCACCAGGTGCCACAAAATGCATAACATCACCTGCTTGACCCACAGCACATACAAGCTGCTGCCTGTAGGTTTAGGTTCATTGTTAAGTATGAGACAGTTAGTGTGCAGATCATTACAAGCCTAGCAAGTAACCCATATTCAAGAGTTCCCTGCAGCCTTAAGAAGGGCAACACAAGATTAAGGAGAATTTGTGGCTGTTCATCCAATTTTTTAGGTTTACTTTGAAGGTGGTAGGGGTACTGCGTATGTGTCACATGTGGTAGAATTGTGCCCCAGAGGTAGAGGATACATTGGAATGTAATTCTATCATGCAGTCATGCCTTGTTTATCTGTTTTTTTAAGCACCCATTCAGGGTTAGTTGTTCACTGGTTTTATAATATATATGTGATTTGTTATCCTATGGGCTTTCCTCCAGCAATGTTCATTTATCGGACATTTCAGCATGTCTGCCTATAGATTCACTTCTTTCAATGCATTCTCATGTCAAAATGTTTTTGAAATGGGTTTTGAATAAGAGGACTCCCCTCCATGGGATCTTAATTTTGTGTTAAAGAGCCTTACAGCTCCATTTGAACCAGCTAATCTTGCTGACTTGTGGTTCTTAACATGGAAGATTTCTTTTACTGCTTGCTCTGACCTCTGCAAGAAGAGCAGCTAAGTCGCAAACTCTTTATCACTTAAGATATAGGCAAAAGTACATTAACAGAAGAGAAAACAAACCATTTTAACATTTCCGTTTAAATACAATATACAGCACTTATGTTTTCTTTGCTACTTATCAAACATTAGAAAAATGCTGAATTCCTGTCTTCCCTTAAACCTCACTCTTCCTCCTCCTGAATATTATTATACATGCATTGTTCCCACAATTTCCATTTTTTTTCTGTGTAATTTGTTCCTTCCCTTTTCTAAAAATCCCTTTGCAGTTGTTTTATCTTCTTTTATAATATTCAGTACCTCAAATATAGTTGGTTTATACTTTGCTTTCCATTGTCTAGTAACTGCTTTTTTGGCAGTCAACAGAATTATACTTAATACAGCTTTACTATCTTTAGGCAATTCAGATCTTGTGTCCCGGCTCAGAAGAATCATTTCCTTACTTACAGCTGTTTGCTCACCCACTATTTCTGATAGAGTACTCTGTAGAGAATTTTTTAAATGTGCCAGCTCATTACACTACCAAAACATATGTTCCAAGTTGCCTGTTTTTTCTCCATCACACCACCATTTGCTGTCTACCTGAGGAAAAAATTTCTGAAGGCTGCTTGGAATATAAAATACCTGTGCAAACACTTCCAAGTAAAGATCCTAAACCTGCTGGACTTGGTTGCTTTTCTTGTTCATCTGTTGATGAAGGTTTAGGCTCTTTAACTTTGGCATAGGGGGAATCATTTGTTCTGTTAAGAAAGATAAGGCCAAGAAGAACTTTTTTTGTAGGTGATTTTTCCTTCTCTGCCTGCTGACTGTCAAACATGCGGCAGCTGGACTGAAGCCCATTCATTTTGTAGTAGTAGGGACTCTCCAAATTCACTAGTGGGAGAGATGTGTGGAGGGGCCATCATGTAGAGAAATATTGGAGTTGTTTACAACCCTGCTGGCATATGCCATGTTATGTATGAAGGACTACAGGCTGGCATGTGCCATGGTGCACATGACTGGCTGCAGGACTTCTGTACTGCAGGTGGCATGTGCCGTGGTGCGCAAGATGGGCTGTGACTGCAGGACATCAGTACTGTTGCAAGAGGATACCTTTGCCATAGATGTAGTATGTCTGCATTATACTGTATACATTTCACATGGTATTGTCCACATAAAGTGTGTGCATGTCAACAAATGAACCAACTGCCTCATCTGGAATAAGACTGCTTTATTTGCCTGTGAAGTGCATTGTGCAGCTTTTATCATCAATATGTAGTATGCAATTTTTTCTGCCCCCCCCCCCCCCCCCAACGCATACAGTAATCATTTTAACAACTTGAAGTCATTAAAAACCTATGCCACATTACTGTGGCCTTGCTTTAAAGCTACGAAAATAACTTGTAATAAACCTCTCCCCTAAGAGAGAAGGAGAATTCTCATGCAAACCTGCGGATGAAAAAGCACTGTCACACAATAAATATTCACACCCAGATGTAAACAGGACACCAGAAAAGGAGGAGATGAAGGGAGGGAGCGCCTACTGCAGCCGTGATCATCCAAACGTCTACTGTTATGGTAAGTTTACTTACACAACTGTACCGCATTCATCATGTTGATCACTGCTGCAGTAGCCTTAGCTGTATGGGTAGATTACCTTAGCTTACTGTATTTGGGCAGTGGACGGGGAAGGGTCCACTAGCCCATAGAGAATGATCCTAGCAAAGCCTGGTCTAGACCTAGAGAAGAGTGAAGTTTCTAATGCCTTGTAAACGTATGTATAGAGGACCATGTTGCTGCTACTAGAATACTTCTAGAATCCAAACTATTTCAAAAAGCCATAGATGAAGCTAAGGCCCTGGTGGAGCAGGCCTTGACCCTATCTGTAATAGCTTTGTTGTGGTGAGTATACTAATAAGTTAATAGCTTAACTGTTTTGGAAATAGTCTGTTTTGGCACAGGTTGTCCCTTTTTCTTACCTTCACAAGAAACGAACAACTGATCTTAAGATATGAAATATTAATCCGTTAAGATAGTACCGGAGCTGTATGTGGATATCCGAGGTATAGAGTGTCCTTTTCCCTCCTTTTTATGTTCAGGAAAGAAAACGAGGAGATGGAGAGTTTGACTTAAAGTAAACTTGATACCTCTTTAGGCATAAAAGGATTAATTGTCTCAGAAACCCTGTCCTTATAGGAAATGAGATGGGGTTGACTCACCATAAGTGCTTGCAACTTAGGTGCTCTTCTTGCAGCGCTCAGAGCAATCAGTAAATAAAATCTTCCATGTTAAGAACCTCAAGTCACCAAGATTAGCTGGTTCAGATGGAGCAATTGTTAGGCTCTCTAACACAAAATTAAGATGCCATGGAGGGGCCATTAGTTTTCTTGGAGGCCTCCCCTTTCAAAACATGCTGACATGAAAATCATTTGAAAGAGGAGGATCCATGGACAGACATGCTGCAATGCCTGATAAATTAACCTTGATGGAGGAGTAATAAATGCCACAGGATAGTAGTAATACACACAAATACTGTAAAACCAGAGAACAACTAGCTCTAAATGGATGCTGGTTATTTACTAATATATGATTTTCTAGTAACAGGCTTTCTTGCCTCCATTAATACCTGCTGCACATCCTCAGTAAACAGCTGCCTACAGGGAATTAAGATCCTATCATCCAGGCAGTCAAAGTTCATTGGGTCGGGGTGTGTCAAGCACCACTGATCTTGTGTGAGTAGACCCATTCTTTGAGGAAGCTTATAGTAATTTCCCCTGGCCATTTCCAGAAGAAAGAAGAACCACTGTTGCTTGGACCAGAAGGGAATCACCACTATGATTCTGGGGAAATTCCTTCTGAATCTTCAGAAGTACCCTGGATATCAGTGGAAAGGATGGAAAAGCAAACGGGAACATTCCTGTCCAATGAAATGAAAAGGCATCTGTCTTCCAACCCTTCTTGCATGGAATCCTGGAACAGAATCCTGCCAGACTATTGTTCAGAGAGGAGGCAAACTGATCTACTTTAGGAACTCCCCACAGATGAATCAAATCTTCGATGATCCCCTGGTCAAGTTTCCATTCATGAGGTAATGGCCTTGTCCCGCTCAGCTTGTCAGACACAGTTTTGCTGTGACAGAGTGTAGGATGGCTGCTGAGTGAGATTGTACTTTGAAGCTATATCCCGAGCTCACATGGCTAGTCTGTAAAGGGGGGGGGGGTGCAGCCTGGTTTCCCCTTGCTTGTTGATTTACCACATAACTGTGGTATTGTCTGTAAACTTGAAGAGGTCCAAGGGACCAAAGATGATTGAGAAAGTTGAGTGCCTTGATGAAGGCCAGCATCTCTCTTGTATTTATGTACTTCTGTATGTCTTTGGTATTCCACAGACCTTGAACATTTAGTCCTACTGAAACCGCTCCCAAAGTAAAGTCTGAGGTATCTGTGCTGACCGACTGCTTTGGAGCAGGAAGGTAGAAGGGAAAATCTGGATTTAGGGAAGTTTGCTGTCTCCACCAAGTAATTTCTCTTCTGACAAACCCCAGCACTGGGATTTGAAATGACAAAGAATGCTGCTGCTGAAATCAGAGAGACTTCAGATACCACTGGATCTTTCTCATGTGGAATCTTTCCAGTGGTATTGTGAGAATGCTAGATACCACAGTACCCAAAATCCTAAGGTATTCCTTCGCAAAGTCTGAGTGGTAAGCTTTACTACTAGATTTGTATATAGATCTACTTTTTTTTTCATGTGGAATAGAAGCTGTTTGAACTGAGGTGTCTAGCTGATGCACCAGGAATATAATCTTGAGTGAAGGAGTCAAAAAGACTTAAGAATGTTTTCTTGGAATCCCAGCCTGTGTAAGGGATCTCTCACCTAAGTGAGAGCGAGATTGCTGACACTTTGAAAAAGACTGGAAAGATAAGTATGTCGTCTAAATATGGAAATGTGGATACCTTGTGGTCTGCAATGAGGTACAACTGGAGCAAGACACTTAGTGAACACTCTTAGTGCAGTGGATAGTCCAAGGGGTAAGGCAGAGAACAGTGTGATCCAGTGACACGCAGTGTTAAGAAACACCTGAAGTATGGATGAATAAAGATCTGATGATAAGCATCTTTTAAATCTAGTATTACCAGGAAACCTGAATGTGGAAGGAGACGTAGCAGGTTGTGAAGTGACATCATTTTGAACTTGGGCACTGTCACAAACAGGTTTAGGAAAGAAAGATTTAGAACTGGTCTCCAAGCATTATTTTTCTATGACACTAAAAACATCTTTGAATAAAAACTCTTTCGCACCTGGAAAAGAGAAACTGATTCCATCACTCCCTGGGATAGCATGTGTTAAAGGACAGGGGGAAATAAGAGTCTGATCTAGTGGATGAGAAATTACCCCCTGAAAAAGAGGGATTTCCTCCCACTTCGATCTTTAATCTTGATGAAAGCTTCAGACAAATGGGTTCTGTAGATCAGTCAGTTGACAGAGAAAAGTGGAGTTTCAGACATTTTGAAAGGGAAAAGGGAATGCTAGCAAGGTCTCTTAACTCATTACAGCCAAGTGCGCCTCCTGGCATTTCTGCAGTTACCTTCTACTACACCTCTAGGCATCAAATATTCCTTGTTCATTCTTGCATTAATAATTCCAAAAACATGCTACATACAAGGTATCAGAATATTTTATCTTGAAGCATACATGATGGCAAACACAATTGTATTGATATTTGACCTCTGTCCTGTCAGAGTATTTGTTAGAAGTGTAAGGTGATAACCTTTTTTTTTTTTAAAGTTAAAGGTCCAGACTCAATAGTTGTACTGGAGGGAATGAGTAAAATAGACTGACTTGTTGGACTGTACTTGGTTTTGGAGGGTTCCTGAATTATTTTTGGAACACCTCCCTTGATTTCTTCTTAAATGTCTGTTTACCAGCATTTTGATGAGACTGTTTTTGTCAACATTGGATTAGGGGCTAGAGAATCCATTATAAAATTTGGAAAAGGAGGATTGAAAAATCTTAGATATTCCCTGCATCATCTTATTTATTTTATTGATTGATTGACATTTGTTTACTGGGAAGGTCTGACTGGGCACAGGTGCCCTTTTTCAGCGGGGTCTGGGGAGGAAAGCTACAAGGTATCATATTTAATACAGTCAATATTTGCAGTAACAAATTCTGTAATGCAGTTTCAGTGTATACATAGCATAATAGTCATAATAATATTGTTTGTGTTAATATTTAAAAACATTAAATTCACAAACCTTGTAAGTGAGACTGTACAGATTGAAGAGTGGTATACAAGATAGGTAGGAGTAATTTAAGAAATATAGTAGACTGAGGTATTAGAGGAGCTAGGCAAGTTTGAGGTTAACAGAGAAGTAGTAATGGATTAGTAATTTGGTTGTGCTAATTAGAAGTAGGTACATTAGTTTTAAGAAGTACAATAAAGTGAGGTATTAGAAGGGGTTAAGCAGGTTAAGTGATTTAGTGCTTTAAAGGGAGGTATAAGAAAGGTGATGAAGGGTGTTGGAGAGGGGTCTATATTAGAACATCGACTTTTTAAAATGTTGAATGTTCTAATATTGACCCCTATGCAGTGAAAGCTGACTATATTGAACATGCAGAACAACGTATTTTTCCCAGGGAAAAAATTCGCTGTTCTGACACAGATGCACACAACACAAATACACCAAACAAACAGCAATCCACACACATACACCTAAAATCCTACATCTAACCCTACACTAAACTGTACACACACCACTAGCTATCCACTTACCTTAACCCTAACCCTAAGGCCCGTCACTATTGCACACTCACCTCACCTGTGCCCTAACCCTAACTCACCTACCCCGCCCTAACCCTCACGTCCACATAATCGCACACTTACCTGATCCCGACCCATAACTTTCCACCACAGTGATGAACATAGTGAAGCCACAGGAACAGCTAATCGAATTCCTTCCCTAGGAAGAAATTCGGTGTTCCGCAGCTTTGCTATTTTCAGCGTTCGCAGAATAGGGGTCAATATTAGAACATTCGAAGTTGTGAAACTTCGATGTTCTAATATAGACCCATTGGAGAGCTATGTCCCAGATGAGCAGGGACTAAGCCAGGAGGCAGAGAGGAAGTTTTTAGTAATAGTTTGAAAAGATGAAGCTATGTGAAAAACTTGATTCTATGTTCTACATTCACTATTGGAGTAGAGACGTACCCCAACAGCCCTTTGTGGTTTGTAGATGTTAAGATGTTTATTATTTGACTATAGGGAATGATTTGGAAGGCAGTATTTTTGTAGGGGTGTAACCGCTGGGAAGGCAGATGGGGTATGGATGATTTTATGGGTTAAGGTGAGCTGAGTATAAGATCTAAGATGAGTGGTGATTAAGCTCAAGCAAGTTAAGTGTTTTTATTGCTAAACAGTGGTGGGCACAGTCAGGTTTGTTGCAAGCAAATGTGGTGATTTTGTTATAGCAGTGTTAAAGTTTTAACTAAGTGAGGCTTGTACATTGTCTTAATAGGGGCTCCATATAGGAGAGAGGTAAGAGGTAAGTGGTAGCTACTGTTAATCTTGGCAGAGGCTATAAGGGATTGTAGGGTCCTAGTTTTTGATGGGTGTTCTTGATGCTGCTGCGGATATATAAATTAAATTTAAGATTGTTGCCAATCGTCATGTCAAGTAGTTTTGTATGTGGAGTAATTTCCAGTCATGGTATTATTTAAGGAAGAAATTTCAAAGTTTTTTTTTCATGGAAATGGGATTTGGGGGAAAAAAAAGAGAAGTAATTTAGTTTTTTTTTTGGGGGGGGGGGCTTCTTGAGTAATTTTCTGAAGATGTATTAGGTTCTCAGAAATGCATATTAGGCTAGAATCATCAGCGTATGGTATGAGGAAAGCTTGCCAAAAGGATTTATGTAAATTGTTAGTGAATATGTTAAAAAGTAGAGGGCTAAAAATGGAGCCCTGTAGCAAACCAATACTGACAGGAAGGAAGGGAGAGCCATTTAGGAGACTGGCATCTATCGGTTAAGTAGTTATTAAATCATAGTGGTGTGGGTTGTGATAGCCCGAAGGAAAATGGTAGAGGAGTTTCTGGTGAGAGATTAGATCAAAAGCTTTAGAGAGATGAAGGAATTTGGAGGAAGCAAGTTTACATTCGTCTCTGGCTTTAATAGTATCTGTGAAAGTTAATAAGGCCGTGGTAGTGCTATGGGCGGATCTAAGACCATTCTGTGTGGGGGTCAGGAGCTTTTGCTGAAGAATACGTTGAAGTTGCATGTGAAGGCACTTCTCCAGAAATTATGACAAAAGGGATAATATAGCGGTAGATCTAAAATTGGTTGTATCAGATGAAGCTCCTCCTTTATGAAGGGGATGATGTTGATTTTTTTCCAAAGAGAAGGAATGTATGATTCCTTGTTAGATCTGTTAATTGGAAGAGACACAGGATAGGCTGTGGAGCTGGCAGCCCCTATTCTGCTGGGCGATTACCTACTGAAGGCGAACAGGATTTCAGTTTAAGAAGTAGAGATTTGATATAGGAGGTTGGGATGAGTTTGTAAGGTGAAGTAGGGGGGTGTTTGCTGTGAGAGGAGAGAGCATGTCAAGATTGTTGGGAAGAAAAACTTTAGTAAAGGATTTAATGCTTTCTATAAAATATTTGTTAAACTGAGCAGATGTTTCGGAAGTATAATTTGGGGCAGGATTAGGAGTGGTGGATGCTCGAGTGGAGTGGGATTACTTATGTTGATTTTCTTGTCTGTGATAATCTGTCTTTTAGTGTGGTTACATAGTTCTTTAAAGTGTTATAGCTTTTGGAGAGATAGGTATTTTAACTGTTCTTTCTGAGCTCTATCCCGTTCATACCTTAGGTGCCTGCTTTGAATGGATAATCAAGGAGTATGGCTATTCTTTAGTCTTTTTGTTCTAGCTGGAGAGAGACTATTGAGGATTTTCAGAGAACGTGACTCAGATTTGTGTACAGCTTCACTGAGTAGAATTTTTTTCAAGATAGACTAGTTAAAGGAGCTTCAAATTCTGTTAAATGTATAAAATTAGTGAGGTTATAGGAAGTTCTAATTAAGTTTTGTTTGACCTGATAGATACAGAGTCTCTTTGCATATATAGGGAGGTGGTCACTAAGGGAATCGGAGAAGATCCTGGACACCAGTATACAGTTGAGAATTGAGAAACTGTATTTTGGATAGTTATAACATGTGGGGGAAGAAATGAGTTCAGTTAATCCAAATAGTTTTAGGCTAGTTGATGGATATTTTGTGGCGATAATCTACCAGTCGGAATTAACGTCTTTTAGGATTATTTTTTCATTAAATATTGTATTCATGGTCCAGTTTAGGATGTTTTCCAAAATTGTAGCATTGTTACCTGGGGGAATATAGAGTACTATATTACATAGTTGTTTGTGGTTATTTAGTTTAAGATGGGAGATCAGGAGTTCACCGTTGTGGAATTTAGGAATAAGTTTATTGTAGGGTAGGATTTCAAGATGGTCAGAGTATAGTAAAGCTATTCCATCACCTTTTTTGAGCTCTATCGTCTTTGATGATATTATAACCAGGGAGTGATATTTCAGAGTCACACATATGGGGGTTTAGCCATGTTTCTACTTGTATTGTGGGAGATCCAAGCATGGAGTTTTGAAGTGTTGTTATAATTACTGGGCGTATTTAAGGAAATGAATTCAGGCTGTTTGATGAATTTGAGATTGGTGGGTTTGGTTTTAATTGGTTTGTTGATTATGTTTTGTTTGGAAGGAGATAGTTGGGCTGAGTAGGAGCGGGTGGTTGGCTTGGGATGAGTTTTGGTGGCTACTGGGGAGTCAGGATGGCAGGAGAGGCCGTGGTTGGGATGAAACTCCCCACAGAGTGGTAAGTTTGTTTTGGCTTAACTTTAGCAATTAGTTTTATTTTGGTGTGGGTAGGTGTGAGGGTTTAGTAATTTGAATTTTAAGTAAAGACTGGGTGACTCTTTGTATTTACTGGAATCGATTAGTGGTGAAGTGGGGTGATTAGAATGGTTAAAGGTGGAGCCCATATTGGGAGAAATGTGTACAAGATTAAGTGATGTACAGTAACTTGTAATAAAACAGGAAGAGTAAGGATGTAGTAATATTTAGGAGAAAAGCCGTATGTAACTTTGTAGAGAGATGTCAGAGAAACAGGAGCTAGAGCACTGGGGTATGAACATAGGAGGGCTAGTGTAGATAGCTGAATGAGGTGAATGGTGTAAGCTGTGATCACTGTGGTTAGTTAGTAAATGTAAGAGAGAAAGGATAGCTGTAGTGCTTAAATGCAGATTGATTGTTTAGGAATGTCTGTGTGTGTTCTTGTGCCCAGGTTGTGTGTGTGTGTGTGTGTGTGTGTGTGTGTGTGTGTGTGTGTGTGTGTGTGTGTGTGTGTGTGTGTGTGTGTGTGTGTGTGTATGTATATATATGTATATATATATATATATATATATATACATACATATATATATATATATATATATATATATATATATATATATATATATATATATATATATATATATATATATATACATATACAAGTATGTATATGCCTTTAAGAGGGGTGTTAAGTAGGTGGAGTTCTGGTTGGAGAACAGGTCCTGTAAATGTAATGCCATCAGGGGTGGCTGGGGAGTGGGGACACAGAGTAGCAGAAAACCGCTCCAACACCAGCAGCAGGAGTCTTTATCTGTTAATGCTGTCACTGGAACAGTTTTATGTAATAGGAACATTAGTCTAACACATGCTTTGGAAGGACAAGGAATGTGCTGCTCCAGATTGCAGTTACAGTCGAGCTGTTTAGGAGTAAACTACTGCAAAACACTATGAATCTACAGGTGAGTTTCTTCAGACAGCTAGTTTCACAATAAACAGACTGAGTGCAGAAATGTTTGCAGAGAGGACAGGAACAAAGCAAATGTGGCTGAGAGAGCAACAGCAAGAGTGGGAGAAAAAGGTCAGCCAGTAATGTAATATAAATAAGGTTGTAAGCAGGGGTTCTGTGGTAGGACTGTGTGCTCTTATAAGGCAGCAGACAATAACAGGTAGAACAGCAATCCTCTGTGAACCTTAAGGGAATAATACAGTGGCCCTAAACAGCATCACAATGGTGCACTCCTGAGTTCCCTGCTGAAATGTATCTGTGTGACTGAACTAAGAGCTTAGGATGTGTGAGCAGTAATACTACTTTTGGTTTTCGGTTTTTGTCAGCAGAAAGGATGGTGTTTCAGAGAGGGTCTTGAATTTTTGCAATATGATTAAGCTATGAACTCAGCATGCGTGAACAGTAGTCCACCTTCTTTTGTTTTTTGTTAGCAGAAAAGTATGGTGTTTTAGACAGAGAAGAGAGAGTCTTGAAATGTTAAGTTGTCAATCTCGCCTTCATTCTTGCTGGATGGGTTCGGAGCCGATCCTCGGCTCCGACTCGGCACTTGCTTTAGCTTGAGAACTCCTTTTACCAGCTCGAGGCAACCCTATATCCCATGATGCAAGGCGGAACTACCTCAGATCTCGTTTGCCACTTAGCGAAAGAGGTCTCCTTTACCAGCAGAGGTAAGTGAATTTCTTGTTAAAGAAAAGAGAAGCTTAGTTGGGGTTTTATTTCCCCTTGTATCCTCATTTATAGTCTGTAGTGAGTTACAGCCCACCCTATTCCCTTGTTTTTCAGACTTTATAACCTTTAGTGAAAAGTTTTTAGTTAGGCCTAAAACCCCATTGGTTAATCCCTTCCTGTGTGTTGTGTGTTAGGGGATTAATTTGTGTGTTTGTTGGGGTTTGTGTGTGTTACTTCCTCCTAGGCTATGTCTAGGGAAGGCAAGGTCTCAGGCTTCAAGAAGTGTGACTCGTGCTGTCAGAAAATGTCTCTGACAGACGGTCACACTTCTTGTGTTTATTGCCTGGGGCCTTTGCACCTGCAGGACTCCTGTGCTTTGTGTCACTCTTTTAGCCAGAGAGTCCTGCAGGAAAGGAGGAATAAGCTTATCCTCCGTGGCTTACTTAAGCCAGAAGGTTCTCCCTCTAAAGCAGGGTCTGGGAAACCTTCTAAGCCACCGAAGGCTCAGGCTTCAGCATCCAACCCTCCTCCGGTGGCTCCGGCTCCGTTGGAGCCGAGATCGGCTCCGGCTGGAACCGATGTATCTACCTTAAAAGTAGTGGGTTCGGTGCCGGCTGGTTCCGATACCTTGTCTACTGTAGCCTTGTCGGCTCCGGCTGGAGCCGACACCTTATCCAGCATCGGAGCCGAGAAACCTTCGGCTCCATCTGGAGTTCAGGGGACTTCGGCTCCGATGGCCGTCCCGAAAGAGATCTCGGTCCCCTTACTGAGTATCCACTCGGCTCCGGGGTCTCCTCTTTTGTCGGAGCGGAGCCATCGAAGCCGATCTTCGAGATCTTCCAGGCTGTCTGACCACGACTTGGAGAGGGTGGTAAGCAGGCTGTTGAAGTCTCAGGCACTGGCTCAAATGCTCCATAGCCCGTCTCAACAGACTTCGGCTATAGCCTCACCCCTTGAACTTCCTCCTCCGACTCCACACCAGAGTTCGGAGCCGGAGCTTCTCGGGACAGCGACTGTTTCGGTGCCGGAGCCGATACATCCTTCGGCTCCATCGTCCTCGGCTCCGATCTCCTCCTTGAGACCTTCCTTGGAGGGATCTGGTCGTCGGGTTTCCCTTGTCGGCTCCGAGGGGGCTAGTGGCATCGGACCCTTGTCTGACCCCGCTCTCCCTCTCGGGGCTTCGGCTTTGGTAAGCTCGGCGCTGACATCGGCCTCGGAGCCTTCCCTCTCAGTGGAGCCGGGAGTTCCTGTTTCCTCGGAGCGGGGATTTTCCGGTCTCCCGGGGAGGGGAGCTTTTGAGGTGATGAGGAGTGTCCTGACCTCTGAGCCTGGTCAACGGTCCATCCCTCTAGCTCCTCCCTCATCAATGCCTGCAGACGCCTCTTGCCAGCCTCTTGCTCTCAGGCCCAGGGATCCATCGCCCCAGGTTTCCCCATTGGGAATTTCAGCCTCTTCCGAAGTTTCTCCTGATCCTGCAGGTGAACCCCCTCGGAAGAGGACGTGTAAGAGGAAACACACAGACTCCCCCGAGTCTACTACATCGGATACCGACTTAGATGAGTCGGAGGGTTTCCCACGATCCCCCTCTGAGGATGTCTCTTTTTCAGACATCCTTGAGCTCCTCAAACAGAGGGGGAATTGGCCAGCCATTGATCCCTCCGAGGATGAGTCGGTATACCTGGAGGCTTTTGGATCCCGACCCTCCACCTCCTGGGTGTCTCCGCCTTTCGACCCACTTATGCAGGTAGTGGCTCGGAAGGCGTGGCTCCAGATTCTGTGGAACCTGTCCCCAGGAGACCATCCAAATTCATCACGGCCCCTACGGACAAACAGTTCCTTTCCAAGGGTGTCTCTGTGGATGCTATGGTGGTGGCGGCGGCCACTAAGAAGGAACTGGCGGATCCTTCAGTACCTGTCCATCCTCCTAACAAGGATTCTAGGACCATGGACAGGTATGGAAAGCGGATGTTTTCTTCAGCGACCTTTGCTAATAGTTCGCTGAACTACCTTTGTCACTTCACCAGGCTTCAACGAGATATTCTCAAAGAACTGGGTGAAGTAGTCCAGGATCCTTCTGCTGCTGGGGCTCAAGAAAAGATTGCCTCGCAGCTTGCAATCCTGAATTCCATATCTAACTCCTCCATGCGGCTCATATCCTATGCGGCCGATGGAGCGAGCAGGGCCGCAGGCACAGGAGTTGCTCTTAGACGCCAAGCCTGGATGCGGCTTTGTAATTTTGGACCCTTTAAGGCGTCCTTCACTAATACCCCCTTTGATGGTTCGGCTTTTTTCGGACCTCAGGTGAAGGATACCTTGACCAGGTGTGAGCAGGACGGTAAAAGTCTTTCTGCCGTTGGAGTCCAGTTTTCCACTCCTTCTAGACCATATCCCAAGGGTCAGAAGGGGGGGGAGATGTGGTTCCGTAAAGCCCAAGGAGCTACACCGGACGCATGTGGTCAGTTTACCCCCAGAGGCAGAGGGTGTAACAATAATAGACGCCGCCCTAGAGGCAGGAGGGGGTCCTCAGAACCAGGGCAACAGGGAGTCTCTTCCTGAGAAGCCCTTTCAGCATCCCTCCGCTGTTGCCCGACTGTCCACCCTTGGAGGCAGTCGGGGCAAGGATTTCGCTGTACCCAGTAGCCTGGCAATCCCTATCTCAAGAGATGTGGGTACAGTCGATCATATCCGAGGGTTACAAAATCCCCTTCGAAAGGTTTCCCGTACCTCTACAATCCCTTCCAGACATCTCACCCGGTCAAAGGGATTTGGCAGAACAGGAGGTTTCAAAGCTCCTAGAAGAAGAGCCGTCCAGACTGTGCGGCAGACCAGGTAGGATCCGCGTCTACTGAGATTCTTTTGGTCCCCAAAAGGACGGAGATTGGAGACCAATATTAGACCTGAGCAATCTAAACAGATTTGTCAAGAAGGCAAGATTCTGGATGGTCACGCTTCAGTCCATTCTGCCCTTTCTGGGCAAGGACAACTGGATGTGCTCTATAGACCTTCAGGACGCGTACTATCACATAAAGATTCACAGGCGCTCCAGCAGGTTTCTCCGCTCTCGGCTAGGGACCAGTCATTACCAATTCAGAGCACTGCCCTTTGGCCTCACTTCAGCCCCCAGAGTGTTTACCAAATGCATGGCAGTGGTCACAGCTCATCTGAGACGTCAAGGATTCCAGGTGTTTCCTACTTGGACGACTGGCTCATCTGCGCCACCACCAAGTGTCAGCTTCTTCAGTCCAGAGACTACACTCTACAGCTTTGCAGGAGTTTGGGAATTTCAGTAAATTGCGAAAAATCTTCTCTGCTGCCTTGCCAATCTATCACCTTTATAGGCGCAGAATTAAACACCGTCAAAATGTTAGCCAAACTAACAGATCAAAGAATCCTGGACATCCAAAAATTGCGTTCGGATTCTATTGCAGAGCAACAAGATCAAAGCCAGATTTATACTGAAGGTTCTAGGTCTTATGGCTGCGCCATTGTTCTTCTACCACTGGCTCGCCCACATGCGTCTTCTGCAGTGGATGCTATTCACACAGTGGTCGTACCACAGTCTTCCGATGAGGCACAAAATCTTAGTCACACAGTCGTGCAGAGCTCATCTAAATTGGTGGATATCTTCCCTCTTCTTCATCAAGGCCGACCTTTTATTCCCCCTCCTCCAGTTGCCACAGTCACTACGGATGCCTCTCTGATCGGGTGGGGGGGGCATTATCAGGGCAGGATGGTCCACGGACGTGGCAACCCATAGAATACCATCTGCACATAAATGTCCTGGAGATGAGAGCAGTGCTTTTAACGCTTGCAAGCCCTCAGCGACTTTCTTCCCACGGGACTATTGCAGTACAAACGGACAACATGTCCGTGGTCTGGTACATCAACAAACAGGGCGGACCAGGTCCTATCCGTTATGTTGAGAAGCTCTCAGACTTTGGCAATGGGCGATCTCCTCTCATCGGTTTCTGATAGCAACGCACATCCCGGCAGGTCCAACCTATTGGCGGACAGGCTGAGCAGATCCATTCTGATGCCTCACGAGTGGTCTCTCAATCAATCTGTAGTGGATCAGATATTTCTGAAGTGGGGCACTCCTTGTTGCGATCTTTTTGCTACTCCTCAAAACAACAAGTGCCCGATTTCTTCACTCTCTTTCCCCTACCAGGCCAACCCCTGAGAGACTCTCTAACCCAGGATTGGCCCCGGGGACTTCTTTACGCTTTTCCTCCCTTTCCCTTGATTCCACAAGTCATTCAGAAAGCCACCGTTTTGAGAGCCAAGTTGATCCTCATTGCCCCATATTGGCCTCGACAAATTTGGTTTCCGTCTCTGCATCGTCACCTTCTGGTGCAGTCTTGGCATCTGGACCCAGTTCCGGATCTTTTGATCCCCCAGTCGGGTCAGCAGCACCGTGCCATTCATTCTTAGCAGCACCGTGCCATTCATTCTCTCAACCTCACTGCTTGGTTGCTCCACTTCCTTCCCTAGCCAGGCTACCGATGATTTCTGATTCTGTCAGAGACATCTTAGTGTCTTCTTTAAAGTCGTCCACTAGGACTGTTTGGTGGTCACTAAGGGAATCGGAGAAGATCCTGGACACCAGTATACAGTTGAGAATTGAGAAACTGTATTTTGGATAGTTATAACATGTGGGGGAAGAAATGAGTTCAGTTAATCCAAATAGTTTTAGGCTAGTTGATGGATATTTTGTGGCGATAATCTACCAGTCGGAATTAATGTCTTTTAGGATTATTTTTTCATTAAATATTGTATGCATGGTCCAGTTTAGGATGTTTTCCAAAATTGTAGCATTGTTACCTGGGGGAATATAGAGTACTATATTACATAGTTGTTTGTGGTTATTTAGTTTAAGATGGGAGATCAGGAGTTCACTGTTGTGGAATTTAGGAATAAGTTTATTGTAGGGTAGGATTTCAAGATGGTCAGAGTATAGTAAAGCTATTCCATCACCTTTTTTGAGCTCTGTCGTCTTTGATGATATTATAACCAGGGAGTGATATTTCAGTCACGCATATGGGGGTTTAGCCATGTTTCTACTTGTATTGTGGGAGATCCAAGCATGGAGTTTTGAAGTGTTGTTATAATTACTAGGCGTATTTAAGGAAATGAATTCAGGCTGTTTGATGAATTTGAGATTGGTGGGTTTGGTTTTAATTGGTTTGTTGATTATGTTTTGTTTGGAAGGAGATAGTTGGGCTGAGTAGGAGAGGGTGGTTGGCTTGGGATGAGTTTTGGTGGCTACTGGGGAGTCAGGATGACAGGAGAGGCCGTGGTTGGGATGAAACTCCCCACAGAGTGGTAAGTTTGTTTTGGTTTAACTTTAGCAATTAGTTTTATTTTGGTGTGGGTAGGTGTGAGGGTTTAGTAATTTGAATTTTAAGTAAAGACTGGGTGACTCTTTGTATTTACTGGAATCGATTAGTGGTGAAGTGGGGTGATTAGAATGGTTAAAGGTGGAGCACATATTGGGAGAAATGTGTACAAGATTAAGTGATGTACAGTAACTTGTAATAAAACGGGAAGAGTAAGGATGTAGTAATATTTAGGAGAAAAGCAGTATGTAACTTTGTAGAGAGATGTCAGAGAAACAGGAGCTAGAGCACTGGGGTATGAACATAGGAGGGGTAATGTAGATAGCTGAATGAGGTGGATGGTGTAAGCTGTGATCACTGTGGTTAGTTAGTAAATGTAAGAGAGGAAGGATAGCTGTAGTGCTTAAATGCAGATTGATTGTTTAGGAATGTCTGTGTGTGTTCTTGTGCCCAGGGTGTGTGTGTGTGTGTGTGTGTGTGTGTGTGTATGTATGTATATATGTGTGTGTGTGTATGTATGTATATATATATATATATATATATACACACACACACACACACAAGTATGTATATGCCTTTAAGAGGGGTGTTAAGTAGGTGGAGTTCTGGTTGGAGAACAGGTCCTGTAAATGTAATGCCATCAGGGGTGGCTGGGGAGTGGGGACACAGAGTAGCAGAAAACAGCTCCAACACCAGCAGCAGGAGTCTTTATCTGTTAACGCTGTCACTGGAACAGTTTTATGTAATAGGAACATTAGTCTAACACATGCTTTGGAAGGACAAGGAATGTGCTGCTCCAGATTGCAGTTACAGTCGAACTGTTTAGAAGGAGTAAACTACTGCAAAACTATGAATCTACAGGTGAGTTTCCTCAGACAGCTAGTTTCACAATAAACAGTCTGAGTGCAGAAATGTTTGCAGAGAGGACAGGAACAAAGTAAATGTGGCTGAGAGAGCAACAGCAAGAGTGGGAGAAAAAGGCCAGCCAGTAATGTAATATAAATAAGGTTGTAAGCAGGGGTTCTGTGGTAGGACTGTGTGCTCTTACTACTGTTATAAGGCAGCAGACAATAACAGGTAGAACAGCAATCCTCTGTGAACCTTAAGGGAATAATACAGTGGCCCTAAACAGCATCACAATGGTGCACTCCTGAGTTCCCTGCTGAAATGTATCTGTGTGACTGAACTAAGAGCTTAGGATGTGTGAGCAGTAATACTTCTTTTGGTTTTCGATTTTTGTCAGCAGAAAGGATGGTGTTTCAGAGAGGGTCTTGAATTTTTGCAATATGACTAAGCTATGAACTCAGCATGCGTGAACAGTAGTCCACCTTCTTTTGTTTTTTGTTAGCAGAAAAGTATGGTGTTTTAAACAGAGAAGAGAGAGTCTTGAATTTTTGCTTAGTTATAAAAGTCAGCATGCAGTGTTCTGTAATAGTGTCTAATTTACCCCTTTTGGTTGCACGTTTTGATAATCATTGCAGTAGGGGAACTAAGCACTGAATCCCTAGCTAAATGAAAATGTAAAATCTGATTTTTCACATCATCTGTGAGGTTCTTGGAACACAGCCAGACAAACCTCCCTAAAACAGTATCAGTGGCCATTGCCCCGGAAGAAGTAGACACACACACACACACACACACACACACACACACACACACACACACACACACACACACACACACACACCTACCTTGTAAGCAATGAGTAGTGAACTGTGTAGTAGAAGAAACAAAGATATTTAAAGCAGATTTTTCCTCACAAGAAGAAACTGCAAGCAAAATATTCTTCAACCTTTCACAATTAATCAGAATAAACTTTAACATGTGAGCCTGATAGGTTCAAAATTCTGAAAATCAAAGCTGAAGAAGCATGCATTTTTTTCTTATGCTTAATACTCTTCCCACCCTCGTCAGACAGAGTAGGACTGGAATTAACCAGACATTTAGCAGCAGTAGGATTAACTAAAACTCTGTCTGCTGTGCCAGGTTTGGGAAGAGTGGACAACTTAAAAGACTCAGGAGTATTATGCATACTATTTGCCATTTTAGGGGCAGCAGGCTAACGAGCAGGAATATTGCAGACAGTGAAACACTCATAATCCAGAGGTGACAGAACTTGGGGAAATGGGATAAACTTCTGAAATTCCTTCTGTAACAGTTTGTAGTATTTTCTGAGGGACTAGGAATCGTCACTGTTATCCCACTGAAAGCACTGGTACTTTTCCCCTTCCCAGGACTTATGAGCGTCTCTCCCTTGCTTATTGAGGAGACTCCACTTGCAGAGGATGTGGCTTACCCCCCCCCCCCCCCAAGTCCATTATGGCTGCAGGTGCTACAACAGAAGGATTCAGTACAAAAGATGAGTGGTCTGAGATATAACAAATGGCTACAGCAGAGTCACCCACCTGCAGCTCGGGGAACTAGCTAGTCTGCTGTGGTGACAAAGACTGTTTACTTAACTTTTTTTGTTTGTGGCTGGAAAAAGGACCAACCATGAATCCAATAGTTTGTTCTGTGGTCAAGCTGAAAATGGTGCCTCTTTCCCCAGGGAAAACAAGCAGCAAATATCATTAAAATTTTATTCATTAATAGTCCCTTTTTTCACACAATAATGCAGCAAAAAAAGCACTTTATTTTACTTTGGGGGATGGTATAGTGTTTTAAACAGTTTCTCCACAGAAAAATGGCTTATGATTACTTTAAACAATTCTTAGACTAACAAGAAAAAAAAAAGAGTACTCCTGTTTACAGTTATGTCTCGCAGCAGTCCCTTAGAGCATACACTCCTAGCTTAAAAATAACTTTCCTAAATGAGAAAGTACAATAAAGGAACAATGTTTATAATGTGGAAGGTGTTTCCTCAAGGGGGACTTTACCTGCCCAGCAAAGGAACAGCACACACCATCCCTTGATCCTTGAACGTTCTCTTCATTGTCAGGAAAGCTCTAAGGGCTTGCCTTCCAAACCTGTCTTTTTAGTCAACTAACTGGGAACATGGAAGGTGCCTCGAAGCTTTGGAAACTGGGTGACTGTTAACATCCTTGGCAGGCTATAACTCATATAGCTAAGGCTACTGCAGCAGTGGTCATTCAAACATTTACTGTTAATTATCACTTGTAACATAGGCACATTTACATTTGTATAAAAGTAATCGAACAGTATTAACATAGCAAACATTATACTTTACTTATACTGCTAAATATAATATAACCTAAGCAACATTACACACATTATGCAATTCCTGCCTTTTTTTAAACAAGAAACATCTTTATTGAACCTACTACATAGGCAGTCATACGTTTATATAAATGAAAACAAACAACACCAACACACTCCTAGTTGCAAGCATTTTACATCACTTATAATCTACCCAATCTTTCTCACTCAAACATTACATAGCTCATTTAAGTCCTGCCGGCTTTTAAACCTCATTCCTCCATTGTGTGTATTGTTCCCACAATTCCCATTTTTTCCTGTGTAGTTCGCACCTGACCTTTTCTAAAGATCTCAATTCCAGTTGTTTTGTTTCTGTTACTATATTCACTATTTCTAGTACAATTGGTTTAGATTTTGATTTCCATTTTCTAGTAATTGCTTTTTTTGGCAGCCACCATTATTAGACACAGCAAGGCCTTATCATCTCTAGGCAATTCTGTTTCTGTATCATAGGTCAGAAAAATCATATCTCTCATCAGACCAATCTGCTCATCCAGCATCTTCCGTCAGTGCATCCCACAGGGAATCAAGTCCACCAACTCACCACACTCTCAGAAAATATGTTCCCAATTACATCTTTCTTCCCCTTCACACTTCCAACATTTGCTGTCTGTCTGAGGAAAAATTCTCTGGAGTCTACTTGGGGTATAAAAATGTCTATGTAAATATTTCCAGGTAAAAATCCTAAATCTTCTAGATTTTTATTGCATACTTGGGAGACATACATGTATCCTCCCATTGTTTATTTGTGAATTACTTATCCATTCTCTCTTACCAATCTTCTCTAATCTCCTCTGATTGAATCTTATAATTATCATGCAATATTTTATGTGCTGTACTAATTATTCCTTTTTAATGGCAGCTTCGGCTCTAGATTCTGTTAAAAACTCTACCAGTGCTGATCTTTTGTTTAGGACCTCTGTATATCTTTCTCTTTCCCTATACTCTGATATCAATCCCTTATAGGGAAGGCAATCTGCAGTCCAAATAAATTCTTGGGGTCTTCCCATTCTATCATCTTTCCCCCTCTAGTTATTTGCTCCCAGTACCTTAGTTCCTTTACCGTTTTTCTCCAAAAAATTCCAGCCCCCTCTTGCATATTGTCTGTATCCCTAATTGCAGTCATCTTTATCTGCAGAATCTCTTTTCTCCATTCCTGTGTTGTTTAGTTCTTAGAATACTTTCTGCTACTTTATGGATATAATATTCTGTATGATTATTGTTATTCTCCTTAAAAGCTTGCGTCCAAAATTCCAGTCTGTCCATATTCCTTGAGCTTCCCCCTGTTTCATCATCATCATCCCTTTCCACTTTGTTCATCATCATCATCATCCCTTTCCACTTTGAATTATAGATCTGAAGTAGTTTACTTCATTTGGTCTTCAACCTGTGGGATACGGATCCGTATCGCATCCGAGCTGGCAACATTTGCAAGCATCAGCTCCGAGCTCCAGACTCCTCCCCTTACCCATAATACACCTCTACTGCCTTCCACCCCCAGATCTCGTTTGCCGTGATTTGCTTCACATTGTGTCTTCTGAGCTCCAGCTAGCAGTGGGTTATTAAACTTTCTGTGAGTAAAAAAACTTTTTCTCTTTTCATCAGATTAGGTTAGTATAGGTATCCCTTCTCATCCCCTTGCTTGGTGCGTTGAGTGTTAGTGGTTTTCAGATAGTTTGAGTAGTTTGTTTTGTGGTGTAGGTAGTAGCTTCCCCTCCCCCCAGTGTTCTCTGTAGCATGTGTGGTGAGTGGGTGTGTATGTGTTCTAATTTAGAAAGATTTTGCCTGTTTTTTTTTCTGAAGATATCTTTCTGTTATGGCTGAAAAGCTTGTTTTCAAGCACTGCACAGAGTGTGACCATAAGCTCTAACCAGCAGATGCCCACACTCTGTGTGTTTTGTGCTTGGGTGGGGCCCACCTGAGCGTGGAATGTAGTATCTGTGTGGGCTTCAAGCCCCGCGCCCTAAAGGATTGGAAGGCCAAGTTGGCCCTTAAAGGTCGTCTTCCTCTTTCCGACTCTCTTGCCTCGTCTTTGGCTTCGATCACAGTGGCTGCTGTGGCCACCTCTCCCTCCCAGGCTGGGACTCAAACTCCTGTATCTAAGCCTGTGGTAGAAGAGCAGAAGAGAAGTAGAGAAAGGGAGAGAGAGTTGAAGACAAGGGAAAAGAGGAAGAGGTCCCCAGACCTTACTTCACCCAGCAAAACTCCACGGACCCATGACTCTTCTGGTCTTCTGTCATAAACAAACTCTACAACAGAAGAAAGAAACTGTTGCAAAAAAGAGTAAAATCCCATGATTGGAGGAACTCCCTGGTCAGCCTGAGTAAGAAGCTGAGATCCCTCATAAAATCCTCCAAAGCTAGTTATGAAAACAAAATTGCCACTGAGTCTAAAGACAACCACAAAGCATTCTATAGCTATGTCAAAAATCTCAATGGCAACACTCACATCTCTGAGTTACAGCACAATGGCACTAAATATACAGATCCAACTGATCTTGCCAACATCCTGGCAGATAGGTTCAGTGCTAACTTTAACCCCCACTCACCCCCTAAAGGGCCCATCTTTATACCGGAAGAATGCAAAGTTCCTGTAATCACGGCTGCACAGGTAAAAACTTCACTCTCCAAAGCCAAGAACACAGCATCCATGGGACCTGACAACATCCCAGGCTGCCTTCTACATGAACTACAGAATGAACTGGCACCCCAACTAAGTACCATGTTCAATCATAGCCTCACCTCAGGCTTTGTGCCCAGTGAATGGCGCACTGCGACAGTTATCCCACTCCACAAAGGGGGGCAGGGGTCACAACAGACCCCGGGAACTACCGCCCCATTAACCTGACGAGCCTCGTCTGCAAGGTCATGGAAAGTATCATCGTGGAACTCATAAACAAAGACATTGGAGATCTCCAAACCCTGGACCCCACACAGTTTGGGTTTGTAAAAGGCAGATCATGTCTCCGAAACTTTATAGACTTCTTTGAAGTAGTCACCAAAGCCATAGATGAGGGTAAGGTAGTTCACACAGCCTATCTAGATCTCGCCAAGGCGTTCGGCACCATCCCCCACTCTGGAATTATAGATAAACTCACTAAACTAGATATAAATCCCTATGTCACAAGATGGGTTGCCAACTGCCTTACTGAAAGAACCCACACTGTGAAAGTAGCAGACTCCAAATCAGACATCAGACCAGTGACAAGTGGAGTACCACAGGGTTCAGTCCTGGGTCTTTTCCTGTTTGGTATCTACTTCTCTGAAGTACAGGCTAACACAGAAGGTCTTTGGCTAACTAAATTCGCAGATGACTGCAAACTAGGACCCATAATTGAAACTCCTAACGATGTGGACATCCTACAAAAGGGCCTCACTGAGACAGATGCCTGGTGTCAAAGACATGGTCTCAAACTCAATGCCAAAAAGTGCACTGTCATCCCCTTTGATAAAAATTCTGTACCCATGAACTACCACATAGGCGGTAGTCTACTTAACACCGAAAGTGTAATAAGGGACCTTGGGACACAGGTGGACAGTAGTCTCTCCTTTGATAATCACATCGCCAAAGTGGTCAGGAAATCCTTCTGCGTGGCACACCTCATCACAAAAGGTTTCTCATCCAGAAAAAAAGAGGTCATTGTTCCCCTCTACTCATCACTCATTAGACCCATTATAGAGTACAACGCCTCTTTTGGTATGTACCTCACAAGACATCTACAACAACTGGCAAGGCCGCAAAAATACCTCACAAAGAGGATTACTGGCCTCAAACAGATGCCTTACGCAGACCGTCTCAAAAAACTCCAGCTTTACTCCGTCGCATATTGCCTACTCAGAGGTGATCTCTGCCTAACATACAAAGCTATGTCAAACCCAGAGCTGTTGGACATGCCCCACTTAAAGAAATCCCAATCCCTCCAAGCTACATGCTCTAGGGACCTAAACCTTTTCACCTCAATAAACAGAGTATGCTGGAGGATAGATTCCTGTCCCAGAGATCTCCCATACTCTGGAACAGACTACCTATCTATGTCAAACAGAGCTCCTCATTAGCACTCTTCAAGAAAAATCTTGATGATTGAATGGGTAATAGGAAATTCACCCCGGGGATCACTTCTGTGGTTCTGCTTGACAGGGGCACAGGAAAACAATTTTCTTGGGTGGCGAAAGCCAGGGTACATTTTTGGCTAGGCTTGTATAGGCCCTAGGGCCAATAGCCTAGTACCTACCTATGAACTCCCCTCGGTTACAATCTCCGAGGTTCTCTCTGGAGTCACAGGAGGCATGCCCAGCCTCTCAGGACTCTTTGCCCTGACCTGCTACTGCCAGGTCGGAGTCCGTGGCCTGGTCACGGTCAACCCGCTCCTTGTCTGATATGGATAAGATGATGAGGCGCTTAATCCATACACAGATCCAGATGGGGATCTTGCCAGCCCCCCTCCCTCTGGAGGGGAGAGCTCGCTTCCTTTCTTTCAACCCATTTCTCCTTCTCCGATCTGACCTTCGGCTTCGGAGTACTCTGATCCGAGGTTGGCTTTGGTCAGGAGGTCGGCGTCAAAGGTACTTGTTTCCTCAACACCAACAGCTGCCTGGAGCTTTTCGGATCTGACCAGCTCAGATCTGAGCCGGAGCTTGGGTGTTGGATCCAAGGAATTGGAACCTTTTCCATCGTCTCCAACTTTGTCGGGCCAGGTTCCCTCCCTCGGAGTTCTGTCCCGACTCCAATTCTCGCGACAGACCCAGGGAGACATGCGTCCATATTAGTTAACCAGGAGGTTCTCTCTCCTTCGGCATTCGATGTGGTAGAAAGGGTCCACTCTGTCAGATCAAGACCCCTGACCGCCCCCTCGGACTCCTCCTAGACCCCCTCAGCTCTGTCTATGGTCCCCATTGTCTTACCAGAGGGACAGCTTGTGCTCGAAGAGCCCCAGACGATTTCCCCCAAGGAACAAATGGCTTGTGAGCTCCCCCCGGAGAGCCCTACCGGGGATGTGCCTCGCAAGCATATGTGCAAGAGGAGGCACTTGGACTCCCCCGAGTCCCTCACTGAGGACACAGATTTAGATGATGGAGAGGGTTCCCCCGAGTCCCTCACCAAGGACACATATGATGGAGAGGGTTCCCCAAGATCACCTCCCAAGGATGTTTCCTTTGGAGACATCATGGAGATACTGCACCAACGGGGAGGTTGGTCTGGCCCCAAACCCTCTTCTGATGAATCGGAGTTCCTGGAGGCTTTTGGCACGGGCCCGTCTATTTCCTGGGTGTCCCCTACCGTGGATCCTTTGGTGGATTTGGTCACCTCGTGGGCATGGAAGGAACTAGACACCATGGAGCCTATCTCCAAGTGACCCGATAAAATTTTAAGCCCCCCCCTCCCATTGATAGGCCATCCTGGAATAAGGGCTCCCCCATGGACGCCATGGTGGTAGCAGCAGCCACTAAGAAGGAACTTGCCCAGGAGAGTTCCTCGGTCCACCCTCCTGACCGGGAGTCATGGATGATGAACCGCCTAGGGAAGCGGGTGTACACTTCAGCTACCTTTGCGATCAGGTTGCTGAATTACTTGGCCCATATCTCTAGACTCCAACGCGACCTTGTAAAGGAGCTAGAGGAGTCTCCCCCCATGTCCATGTCGCAGGAGGACAAGGCTTCGTTCTCCACGAGGATGGCCACTCTAAAAGCGGTATCTAATACGTCCATGTGACTCCTCTCGCATGCTACGGAAGGAGCGGTTAGGGTGTCTGGGTCTGGCGTGCCCATAATGCATAACGCCCGGCTCAGGTTATGTCACTTTTCTGAACCCTTCAAGGCATCGTTTGCCAATGCCCCTTATGACGGTTCTACACTCTTCGGTAAGACTGTCAAGGAGACATTAATCCAGAGTGAGAAGGACGGGAAGACACTGTCTGCTGTCAGGTTCTGCTTCTCTAACCCTCAAAGGTCCTTTTCTCAGAACCAGAGAGGGAAAAGGAAGATGTCGTTCTGGAAGTCTCAGTATTCCTGGGACACTCAGGGCTCTTCTTCCCCCAGAAGTAGTGGGGGACAGAATGGACGCCGGCCCAGAGGCAGAGGGGGTCCACAGAATTTCGGGTCTCCAGAAACTTTCTCGGACAGACCCAGGCAGCAACCCTGAGGGGATGTTCATCGTGTTTCACTGTTGCAGTCATCACTGTAGGGTTCTTCCTGCTGGCAGGCAGTCCTCGGTCGGCCAGAATCCCAAAGTCTGGGTCCGGCGTCGGCTGTTCAGTCATGCTCCCTGACGTCAGAGCGCTAGGAGTACAAAGCTGCCAGCCGACGCCATGTTCTCCAGTCTTTCTTGCTGTGCAGTGAAAGCAGTTCGCAAGTGCCGGTCGGCTGACTCCTGATATTTTTTCGTGCTTCAGTCCGAAGACTGACTTCTTCTTCTCAAAGCTAAGTACCCCGTTGGGGAAACTTTTTTCTTGCTCCAGTCCGATGTCAGAAAAAGTTAATAATTGCATTTCTTGTGGGAAGCAAATACCTCATAAGGATTTTCATTCTTACTGTATTCGTTGTTTAGGCCCTGACCATGACGTAGCTAGTTGTCGGTTTTGTGCTAGATTTAACCAACGTACGATTAAGCAAAGGTACGATTTTGCTTTTCACTACTTTGGTAGGCGATTTAATTATAAAATGTCGTCGGACACGCTTCCGACTACCGGAGTTCACAAACGACGCAAGGATAAGGACAGGCCTCCGAGGTCCAAATCAGACGACGTTTTACTAGCAGAGCCAGCTACAGGTTCGGCCATAGTCAGTGAGACGCTTTCGCAGCCCCTGTCGTCGGCCATTTCAGAACAGATTGCCGAAACAGACTCCCACGAGGAGCCAGCTAGGCCTTTGAGCACTCCAGCTGCAGGACCTTCGGACAATGCTCCCTCGGATGGGTCTGGAGCCGCTGTGCAGGTACCGGCTTCCGAGGGGGTTTTCAGGCCTACACAGCTTCTGATACAGGCAAAGCCAAAGACAAAGGCAAAGACTCCTTCTAAATCTAAGACACCAGCCCAGGCCTCTTCTGATCTGGGACCCAAATCTCAGAAACAGCTACTTAAAATGGCCGAGGACTTACTAACCATGATTAGGGGTTCACATCCCCCTCCAGACAAAAGGCCAAGGCAAGAATTGGATTATGAATCTTCTGATCAGGCATCTATTTCTTCAGTGTCTTCCTCTGAACAGGAATATACTTCCCTCCTTATGAGGATTCTGATGCTGAGGAATCCATTCCTTTAGCTTCTCCCCCTGAGGATTTTTCTTTTGGGGAAACTTTACATGACATGAGGGAACATTTTCACTGGGAAGGTCAGGGGTACTCGGAATCTAAGAGAAGGCTTAGGGATTTCCTTCTTCTTCCCCAACATAGACCCCTGGCTATTCCTCCTATTTTGGATATTGTGGATGATGCCTTTTCTGAGGCTAATTTAACTCCTGACTCCTTTCCTCCAGCCCCTGCTAAGCCCGATAGATATTACAGGGTACCTGATTCCCACCAGTTCCTTTACAAAAATCCAACTGCTGATCCAGAAACCATTTCTCAGGGTTCTAAGGGGGTTAAGGCTGCTTCTGCTAAAAACCCTATTCCAACAGATAAGGATTCCAGAGCTTTGGAGAGATGGGGCAAAAAAGTGTACACTTCTGCTACTTTATCTATTAGAGCTTTAAATTGTCAATTTCATATGCTAAAATATCAGCAATTTCTACTGTCTGTTATGAAACAAAAGCTGGGTACCATTACTGCATGTGCAGATAATAAGGAATTACATGATTTGATGCATGCCCCTGAACAAGTGAGGAAGCATGGGTTTACAGTGTGGTTTTGATGCCGTGGAGGCCTCTTGCAGGGCGGCTGCCTCTGGCATAGTCATTAGAAGACATGATTGGTTAAAGGAACAAAACTTACCTGATCAAGTGAAAGCAAAGTTACTGGATGCTCCTGTTCAGCATAATGTTTTGTTTGGGTCTAAGGCTGAAGAGGTGATAAAGAAAATGGAGGATAAGGCAAAATCCATGCAAACGGTTAAGGATTTCTTACAAGTTCAGCCCCAAGATTTAGCAGAAATTGGCCAACTAAAAATTGGTCCTTTCCCAGCTCAGACAGGCCTCAGAGGGGTAGATATAGGCACTCCAGAGGGAGGGCCCAAGCACAGACCTCTTACAGACCTAGACAGTGGAGTGCTTCCACCCCCAGGGGTGGAGAGGACAGACCTCAATCATATAGAAAACAGGCTCAATGACTCCCCCTGCATGGCTCCAGGAACTTCTCTCCTGGAAGCCCCTCTAGGAGGAAAACTCTCTCTTTTTCAACAAAATTGGACTTTGATAACCCAAGACAAGTGGGTTTTGGATGTAGTTTCAAGGGGTTACAAATTCCACTTTCATACCTTGCCAAGATCAAACGGATGGCCAGACCTATCAAAACACCAATGGTCAGAGGCATTAAACCAGGTGGGATCCCTCATGGCTATGAGGGCCATAGAACTGGTTCCACAATTATAGAGACTGGGCAAGGCTTTTACTCAAGGCTCTTTCTAGTTACCAGTAAGCAAAATTCATGGAGACCCATCCTGGATCTGTCAGTCTTAAACACTTTCCTGGAGATACCAAAGTTCAAGATGCTTACTCTGCAGCAGCTCCTGCCAATGTTGAGCAAAAATGCATGGATGGTGACATTGGATTTAAAGGAGGCTTACCTACACATCCCTATCAGACAGGAGTGCAGAAAATACCTCCGGTTCAAGGCTGGCTCGAAACATTACCAATTCTCTGTGCTGCCCTTTGGCTTGTCTACTGCGCCCAGGGTCTTCACCAAGTGCCTGGCACCAGTAGTAGCTTATTGCAGACTCAAGGGAATTCAAATTTACCCTTGTCTGGACGACTGCCTTATTCAAGCAGACAGCAAGGATGTCTTACTCCAGCATCTGGAATTTGTTCAAAATCTTCTCAAGTACCTGGGATTCACTGTGAACATAAAAAAGTCAAATTTGACACCCACGCAACAGATAACTTTTCTGGGTGCTCTTCTAAACACAACAAGACAGATGGCATTCCTAACATCCGAAAAACAACTACAGCTGGCTTCAACTTTCAAAACCTTGGCGTCACTAACTCCGCTAACTGCAAGGAAATTCCTGCAGGCTTTGGGTTACATGGCCTCCTGCATCCTTCTCATACCAAATGCAAGACTACATATGAATAAAAATACAATGGTACCTAAAAAGTGTATGGTCCCAGCATTGCCACAGTCTAGACACACACATTGCTGTCTTGCCTTGCCTACAAAAGGAATTCCATTGATGGACCATGGCATGTCTTCACAACAAAGGGAAGGCCTTCAGTCTGCCTCCAGCCAGCCAAGTGTTAACGACGGACGCCTCGGACTATGCATGGGGAGCCCACTTGCAGGGAAAAGGTCTGCAAGGTTTTTGGACAGAGGATCAGAAGCTCCTACACATCAATTTAAAAGAGATGTTAGCTGTACAAAATTCCCTCTTGGCTTTCAGGGATCTTCTACAACCAGGACGACTACTGATACGGACAGACAACACCACAGTTATGTGGTACATAAACAAGCAAGGGGGTTCACACTCCTACCCCCTTTGCAGACTACAAATAAACTAAACTTTAAACTTGAACCACACAAAAGGCAGCGAATAAACTGGTAGAACTACAGCTTATGCCATCCTGGTCTTAATGAGTTTGTTTCTATAAAATGTGTGCTTAGGAAATTAGCGTTGAAAAGATAACCTTGTTTATGTTCCAAATTTAAAAATGTAACAAGTGAAAATTCATATAATGTATAACACATGTTAAGTTTAATTATATAAAGAATAAGATATTTAACATGTTTTATAAATATCACAATTTTTACAATTTTAGTGTACTTATTCATTCACAAATAATAATTAATAATTTCTTATACAGTTTATATACATTTACATTTATAAAGTTGGCAAGATTAGTTACTTAGGAATTTTATAATTGCGATATGATAGATTATATTAGTATTTATTATACTTATTAAAATATTTTAGCATATTAAATGGATTTTAGAAGGTTTTTAAATATGTTATCAGCTTGCTACTATTTGCAGTATTTATTATGTATTTATTTAATGAATTACATACTTGCTAATTCATTTTTATTCAGTTAATTTTTGTGAATATGCGTATTCAAATACATATGACTCTATTTTTATGGGCTTACTTAGTTATAAGGCTTGGTGAAAGTAAAGTTCTAGGCTCCAGCTTCATCAAGTGCTTTGTATGTTTAATTGGTGTTCTAATGGATTATAATGATGTCATCTAGTAATTATGGTGTAGCTATATAAGGAAAGTTAATTTGTGTATTGAATTGTCTGATGAAGGAAGGGTATCAACCTTTCCGAAAGCGCTAACACAATAAAACATTTTTGCTTGTTTGTAGCTACCAGTTTATTCGCTGCCCTTTGCAGACTAGCCATGACTCTATGGAACACAGCTCTAGCTTGCAAAGTGAATCTACAACCTCAGTTCCTGCCAGGGAAACAAAATATTCTGGCAGACAGCCTGAGCAGGAACCTGTCAGACCCACACGAGTGGATGCTAGACACCCAAATATTCAAGATGATTACAGAGGCCTGGGGCTGCCCGGACATAGATCTATTTGCATCCCCCCTCAACCACCAGTTACAGATTTTTTGCACAAGGACATTTCACAAACTAGCATGGACAGTGGCTGCACTATCATTCAGTTGGAGAAACCTCTCGGGGTATGCCTTTCCGCCACTACCTCTTCTTCCACGGGTGTTATTAAAGATCAAGCAGGATAAGCCCAAGATGATGATTTTACTGGCCCCAAATTGGCCTCGTCAGTTCTGGTATTCAACACTGATGAATCTATCCCAGGAGCCACCTTGGATTTTACCTCCGATTCCAAATCTTTTGTCCCAACACCAGGGCCAGGTTCTGCACTCTCATGTCAATACTCTCAGCCTAGCGAATTCAGGGTCTATGATTAATCCTTTCCTTCCCAAACAGGTCATGGATGTCATCTTAGAAGCCAGACGGCCTAGCACTAGAAAATCTTATGCAGGTAAATGGAAGAGATTTTGCACCTGGATGCATGCTCAGGATTCGGATCCCCTCATTCCCAATATCCCACTGATTTTACTTTACCTGACAGACATGCTTCATAAGGGTTTATCCTTCTCCTCCATAAAAATACATGCCTTGGCTATCTCTGCACATTACAATACAGATCCTCCAATCTTTTCACATCCACTTCTGAAACAATATCTCAGAGGAGCAAAGAATTTAAGTCCCCTTAGGACACCACCCATACCTGCCTGGGACCTCAACTATGTTCTGGAAAAACTCACTCTGCCTCCTTTTGAGCCTGCTGCCACATCTGATATTAAGTATTTATCATGGAAGACTGCTATCCTGCTGGCTTTGACTTCAGCCAGGAGAGTCTCGGAGTTACAAGCACTCATGGCTGTGGAGCCTTATATTATTTTTCACCAAGATAGGGTGTCTTTAAGAACTAATCCTACTTTCATGCCTAAAGTGGTTTCCAAAGTGGCTTTAAATCAAACTATTCACCTGCCAACTTTTTTCACTAATCCACAAAATAAGGGGGAAAGGATCTTGCATTCCTTGGATGTACACAGACAACTTTGTTTTTACCTGGACAGAACCAAGGATATCAGGAAAACAGAGCAACTGTTTGTTTCTTATGCAACAAATTCCCAAGGCAAAGCTATTTCAAAACAGACCATTTCTAAATGGATTGCTCATGGAATCGGATTTTGTTACTCTCATCATGGAAAGCAAATCCCAGGAAAGATTAGGACTCACTCTACCAGAGTTGCTGCTACCTCAGCTGCCTTTCTCAGGGGAGTACCTACCAAAGATATTTTGGAAGCTGCAACTTGGATTTCAGTGCATACTTTCTCTAAGCACTATAATCTCCCTCTTTACTGTAAGTCTAAGGCAGGCTTTGCTACTGCAGTCTTGCAGGGCCTTCTAGCCACCCCTTCTACTCTATAACCACCACCCTTTATCTCAGCTTTGGGATTCAACCCTACAGTGATGACTGCAACAGTGAAACACGATGAACATAGTACAGTTGTGTACACTTACCATAAATGTAGATGTTCGAGTGTCTTCACTGTTGCAGTCTGCTACCCTCCTCCTGTCCCCTCTTATACTTTCATTAGTGTGGTTTCCTACTTCACCCTTCTTCTGAGGTGTATTTGCTTCAGGGTATGGGGTTTGTTGTATGTTACTTTTTTGTTTTACTTTTGGCCTTCATTTTTGGGCACCTGACATCTGGGGCAAGAAAAACTGGAGAACACGGTGTCAGCTGGCAACTTTGTACTCCTAGCACTCTGACGTCAGGGAGCATGACTGAACAGCCGATGCCGGACCCAGACTTTGGGATTCTGGCCGACCGAGGACTGCCTGCCGGCAGGAAGAACCCTACAGTGATGACTGCAACAGTGAAGACACTCAAACATCTACATTTATGGTAAGTGTACACAACTGTACTTTGTCTGACTGCTGTACTCTGGAGGCAGTCGGGGGATGATTGTCCTTGCACCCTGCGGTATGGGAGTCCATAACAATGGACCGCTGGGTGCTTCAAATCATATCCAGAGGATACTCTTTCCCCTTCGTGGGTTCCCCCATATCTCCCAGACACCTCCCAGATGTATCACCCACACAAAGGGAGGCAACAGCACAGGAAATTTCCAAGCTGCTAGTAAAGTGAACCATCGAACCCCCCCCCCCCCGATCAGTCCGGATCGGGCTTCTACTCCAGATTTTTTTTGGTGGCAAAGAAAACGAGGGACTTAAGGCCCATTCTGGACCTCTCTACCCTGAACTTGTCCATTGCCAAAGGCCCATTCTGGACCTCATTACCCTGAACCTGTCCGTTGCCAAAGAGATGTTCCAGATGGTCACGCTACAGTCCATCATGCCATACCTGGAAGAGAGCGACTGGATGTGCTTGTTTGATCTCCAGGATGCTTACTATCACATAAAAATGCACAGAAGCTCCAAGAGGTTCCTCCCCTTCTGGCTTAAGAGTCAATCATTACCAATTTCGAGCCCTACCCTTTGGTCTTACCACAGCCCCCAGGGTTTTACCAAAGTGATGGCAGTTGTAACAGCTCACCTGAGGCTTCAGGGTATTCAGGTCTATCTTTACCTGGACAGTTGGCTCCTCACTGCTCCCACCAGCTGTCTACTTTCCCAAACCAGGGATTACTTCCTGACACTTGCCCGGCGTCTGGGCATCACAATCATCACATCCATATCTCTCCTAAATCCTGTACAGGTGATAGACTACATTGGTGCCAGGACAGATACTCTTCAGTGCAAAATATTCCTGACCTCGGAGAGAGTTCAAAACCTGAGGATACATGTTTTGCTGATCTACTGTTCTCATCTTCCAACGGCAGAATCGGTGTTGATGACCCTTGGCTCGATGGAGGCGACCATAACTCTTCTCCCATGTGCTCGGTTACACTCAGTGGACTCTAGCTGTTCAATGGTCCCTATTGGAACTGCCATTGACTTATCTTATCCAACTAAGTCGAGTGTGTTGGTTGTCCCTCATATGGTGGATGAGCTCTCCAGACATTTTGGAGGGACGGCCTTTTGTTCCAGCCCCGACCCAAACCACAGTGACCACGGATGCCTCCCAACTCAGGTGGGGGGGTCATTGTTTTGGCAGGACAGTTCAAGTCCTGTGGTCCCCCCATAGAAACCAGCTTGCATATTAGTGTCCTAGAGATGATGGCAGTCCTTGTAGCGTTGCAGGCCCTTCATGTCGTTCTTCCTCTGGGGACGGTTGCTATTCAGTCGGACAACATGTCAGTAGTCTGGTATATCAACAAACAGGGAAGGACCAGATCTTACCCCCTTTGTCACGTGGTCATGAGAGTGTGGGAATGGGCAATCTCCACCGGTCGCTTTCTCATCCCAACTCACATTCCGGGACGGTCCAACATTCTAGCAGACAGGCTAAGTCGGACCATTCTGATGCCTTACGAGTGGTCTCTGAATCTGTCAGTAGCGGAACAGATCTTCAGCGAGTGGGGTCAAACTTGCTGTGATCTCTTTGTATCTCCTTCTAACATGAAGTGCAGCAAGTTTTTTGCTCTGAACCCCCTGCCGGAGGTGTCCCCCAGAGATGCTCTAGTTCATGCTTGGCCTCCTGGTCTTCTGTATGCTTACCCACCAGTACCTCTCATTCCGTGGTTTCTGCAAAAAGCTTGCCGACTGGGGAGAAAAGTGATCCTCATTGCTCCATTCTGGCCTCACCAGGTATCTTTTCCCTTCCTTTGGTCTCACCTTCTGGCTCCACCTTGGATCCTAGATCCCATTCAGGATTTAATTTCACACCCTACGTGGGTGCCTCATCCGAATCTGGACAGCCTGAAGCTCATGGCTTGGCTGCTCCAGTTCCCATAATTGCTAGGACTCCCGGACTATTCTCCTTAGTTAGATCTAGTTTGGTAGCTGCTCATAAGTCTTCGATCAGAAAAGTTTATCGCAGTAAGTGGAAATGTTTTTATTTCTGGGCCCCTCAAAGGAGTTTAGGCCCTTTCATGGCCCCTATTTCCACTATTCTTGATTTTCTAGCTGATATTTTCCAGCACGAAACTAGTTCTTCTACTGTCAAAGTTCAGTTATCTGCCTTTTGTCATTTTCATGTGGGTGAGAATTCTGCCTCCTTAGCATCTTCCAGACTGTGTAAAGCCTTTATCAAAGGCACCTTTTTGTTACGCCCCCCCAGTCAAAAATCCTGTTCCTCCATGGGACCTAACTGTGGTTCTTCAAGCTTTGGTCGCTCTGCCTTTCAAGCCTGCTGCAACTGCAGATCTAAAGTTTTTATCGTGGAAAACATCTTTCCTGGTGGCTATTACCTCTGCTAGAAGGGTTTCAGAATTACAGGCCTTGTCCATCAAACTTCCGTACATGATTTTTCATAAAGACAGAGTTTCCATTCAAACCAATCCATCCTTTCTTCCTAAGGTGGCGTCACCAGTCAATATCAATCGGACTATTAATTTGCTTGTGCTTTTTCCCAGTTTTGCGAACAAGATGGAATTCAAACTCCACATGTTGGATGTTCATAGACCGTTATGGTTCTATTTACACAGGACAAAACATTTCCGTAAATCTGATCAGTTGTTAGGTTTCCCCAAAAAGGGTTTATAGAAGGAAACAATCTCCAAGGTCACTGTAGCTAGATGGATTTCTTCATGCATCCTGTATGTCTATAAGGACATAAGCATGTCTCCTCCAGGTCAGGTAAAAGCTCATTCCACTAGGTCTGTGGCTTTTTGGTCTAGAGTGTTTTTGGATGACATTTGTTCTGTAGCTACTTGGTCCTCATCTCATACATTTATTTCTCATTACAAATTGGATTTGACTTCCAGAAGGAGAGCATCCTTTGGTTCCGCGGTGCTCCGGAGTATCCTTCCATGAGGGCCTCCCAGGAGTTTAGTAGCTGGGACTCTGTCCCACAGGTTGAAGACCAAATGAAGTAAACTACTTCAGATAAAGAAGTTATGTACTCACCATAACGTTCCATCTGAGTAGTTGTACTTCATTTGTCTTCAACCATCCCTCCCTCCTTCCCCCGGACCTTGGCGCATCATCAGCCTACGGGCTGCAGTATAGGTCACAAGTATATTTATCAGGTCGGGTTCTTAGTATAAGTTCAGCAAACTCGATCTTGGGATGGAAGGCAGTAGAGGTATATTATGGGTAAGGTGAGGAGTCTGGAGCTCGGAGCTGATGCTAGCAAAAGTTGCCAGCTTGGATCCATATCCCACAGGTTGAAGACAAAGTACAACTACTCCGATGGAACATTATGGTGAGTACATAACTTTTGCATTATGGTGAGTACATAACTTTTGCATTATGGTGAGTACATAACTTTTGCATTATGGTGAGTACATAACTTTTACATTATGGTGAGTACATAACTTTTTTTTTCTGCTTGTGCTCTGTATAGGAGTCTTAACTGTGTAGCTCTGAAATACCCCTTCAAATTGGGTAATCCCATTCCGCCCTGTTCTACTGGAAGAGTAGGTTTATCCCACTTGACTCTTGCCATCTTCCCCTCCCAAATAGTCTTTCAGCTCTTTATTAATTGCTAGCCACAAATTATTTAGTTCATAAAAACATGCCTGACTTGTGTATAAGACTAAAGGGGCTAAAAGCATTTTAACTGCTTGTATCTTACTATCCAGGCACATAACAGAGCTTCCATTTCTCACTTTTTGCATTGTCTTTTGTTTAGTCTCTTCCACACATACTCTTGGGTGCAACACTGGAATCACTTTTAATCCATACTCCTAAATACTTCATTTTTATCATGTCCTCATAATTATTGGATATTCCTGAACCAGTTCATGTGTCGGTACATAATTTATTGCTATTGCCTTTGTTTTAACTTCAATAATAATGTATTCAGGAAAGATCTGAAACTGTTTCAAAATGTTCCACGACACTGTAATGTCTTTGTTTTGGTTTTGTCAGGTATAAAATAGTATCATCTGTAAGTAAAGCCAGCTTATCTTGACTGCCATAGCAGTTATATCCTTGAATTTCTGAATCCCGTTTTTTCTGTGCCAGTGGTTCTAAATATAATACAAATAGTAAAGGGGAAAGCGGACACTCCTGCCTGGTTCCTCTGCTCAAGCAGAAGTTATCAGAGGACTCCACTCACTTTAATTTTTGCCTCCGATCTTTCATTTATCCTCCTAATCAATGTTGTAATTTTTTTCAGGAAATGGAAAATGCTACCATTACCCTGTTCATAAAGTCCTGGCTTACTTTGTCAAGTGTTTTCCTCTGCATCAAGACCCACCAACATCAAACATTTACTGTTATAAGTTTATTTACACAACTGCACTTTCTTTATAAATCCCTTTTTTTCATCTCTGAGTTGCTTAATAATTGAGATTGGCTCTGCTAGTAGCATAGATATGAACTGGCTTAACTGTAAACATAGTGCCACTGTGTTTTAAGATTTTCAAAAGCAGTCCCTTCTGTGAATAAGTGCATTTGTATCTGAAATATGCAGTGGTATGTATCGTAATTTGCTTTTAAGTGGAGTCTGTGCATTGAATCATTTTTGGCACTTTTGAGGTTGTTAGGCCTTAATGTGCAACTGAATTTAGAAACTCTTGACAAGCATAACCAGGTTAGAATAAAAATCTCTCTTTACATTATAATAGATTGCCTGAGTACAAAATGAAGGAAGCATTCTGTGCGTCTTCAGTACATGTATGTACTGTGTGTTGAACCCAGATATTTGAACCATGATATTTGCTTTCAGGTACAGAGAGATGATTCCATTTTATGAAGTAGTTTTATTATAACATAGTAGAAAAAATGCTGATTTCACAGTGTGTGACATTTGTTTTCACTTGTTCTTTGTGAGTTTATAACTCTGGTAGTTAATTTTGCATATAATTATTGTAGGTGTACTGTGAATAAATGGTGTTTTACCAAGGCTTTTGCAAGGTATCAGTGTGAGAGGGTAAGACATTTCTTTTGCATTTAAAGTAAAGCACTGTGCTTTTAATCCAAGTTTAAGGAGGCATTGAAGTCATTCTTCCTTTCTTTTTTTCTCAGAGTATCGAGGAAGTATCCAAGTCGGACATCGGTAAGAGAATAATGGAAGGAGTAGAGGAGGCGGCAAAGACTGCCAAGCAGTCTGCGGAGAGCATCAGCAAAAGCGGAGAGAAAATTGGCAAGACAAATGCTTTCAAAGCAATTTCGCAGGTATTTCAAGTCTTAAAATGCAAGTGAGCTGTTAGGTAGGGGATGTTGCAGTATAAGACTTGACTGGTGCTGAGTTTCAGTTTCCTTAATGGTGTCTGCAGTGGTTTATTAGCAGGAGTGACGTCCCCTGCAGTACGGAAAGGGGAGACCTTGTCTGTATGGCAGCGGTAGCTCTTTGGCTGTATGTTTTATGACATGCTGCTAAAAAATAACTTCAGTTTTTAAGTAATTACATTTCTAAAGGAGTTAAAAAAACATAGTTTATGGTGAGTGATACTGCAGCTAAAATGTAAGTATAGGGAAATCACATTTGCTCATCTTTTACATTTTATGTATATAATTTAATTGGGTAAATGAACCAATCCTTCTTGGACTCTTTTAGCCTTGACCTGGGCCACGTGGTCAAAGGTAAAGACATTTTAGTGCAGCTAATCCAGCATCATGATTTTGGGTTGTGGAACATGAGTACCCAGAATGCAGCTGTGCAGACAGTGGGAAAATGTGCAGACTTCATGTAGATAGCGACTGGATGTTAGGACTGAACTCTTGACTGGTGCTTTGAAACTGGAATCTTACCATTAAGTCAGCATACTCAGGCACATGTAGAAAGCAACTAGATTGTAATTGGTGGAGAGCAGCCAGCACTAATTATGTAATTCAGAGCAGGTTTAATGAACCATTTCTGACAGTTAATGCAGAAGACTAAAGTTGTAACCTGTTAATGAGCTGCTTCTCTGCCCCCAGGGTACAGGGTTTAATTCCTGCCACCTTCATTTACCTATTGTGTGACTCTAAACAAGTCACTTAAAAATATGGTGCTTTCTGGTTACCCCTTAAAAGGGACAGTTTTATCAAGTAGGCTTACCTGGTCGAATAAAAGTGTAAAAATGATTCTGCCATCTGCTGTCAGGTATACTGTGATGCTTTATTGACTGTAGCAAAGTAAATGGTGGGCCAATTATGTGATCAATGATAAGATGAGAGAACAGATAGTTAGTCAGCTTTTGTTTTAATAAAAAAGGAAAATCTACTTCAGTCAGAGGATCAACTTTTGGATGATATTGCAATTATCATAGAGGTATTCTCCCACCTGAAGCTTTACCCCATCCTATATACTGCAGTTATATACTTGTCATATGTAGCCGATCTCTTTCTCACCTGCCCTAAACAACAGCTCACCATTGAACGTTCCCTTGCACACTTGCTCATCATTTTCTGTCAAGTATACCCATCATGTGTCATCATCGTCAGGACTTCTCATGACTTCAAACTGTCAGAGCCTTTCTGGCCTCTGTGTACATGTAGATGGTGGTCACTGGAGATACATAAATTTCTGTGCCATTTGTATTAGGCAGTCCTGTTACTGTGGTATTTCGTTGGTTAGTTGCATGTGATGATGGTGCAACAGTGTGCCCATGGTTTTGGTGGGTTAGTTGTAGGAGATGATGGTTCAGCAGTGTGCTCATAGTTTTGGTTGATTAGGTGTATGTTTTGGTGGTGTAGCGGTGTACCCACGTTTTTGGTGGGTTAGTTGCCTGCTTTGATGGTGCAGCGGTATGCCCATGTTTTTGCTGGGTTAGTTGCATGCTTTGATGGTGCAGCGGTATGTCCATGGTTTTGGTGGATTAGATGCATGCTTTGATGGTGTAGCGGTGTACCCACATTTTTGGTGGGTTAGTTACATGCTTTGATGGTGTAGCGGTGTACCCACATTTTTGGTGGGTTAGTTGCATGCTTTGATGGTGCAGCGGTGTGCCCATGGTTTTGGTGGATTAGATGCATGCATCGATGGTTCAGTGGTGTATTCATGCTTTTGGTGGTTAGTTGCATGCTTTCATGGTGCAGCAGTATGCCCATGATTTTGCTGGGTTAGTTGCATGCTTTGATGGTTCAGTGGTGTGCCCATGGTTTTGGTGGGTTGGTTGCATGCTTTGATGGTGCAGTGATGTGCTCATGGTTTTGGTGGGTTAGTTGCATGCTTTGATGGTGCAGTGGTGTACCCAGGTTTTTGGTGGGTTAGTTGCATGCTTTCATGGTGCAGCAGTGTGCCTACTGTTTGAACATGCTAGCACATTTCTTAAATGGTAGTGGCTTACTGCAGTGTGTGAGAGAGGGGGAGAGAGAACCCATGTCAGCCTTCCAGTGACCCATGTGATGCCCAGGTGAGTATGTCTGGGATGGCAAAGTTCATAGGTAGACAGCATGACTAACCTGTGTGTATGCATATACAAGTTTGTGGGTATTTTTATTTATATAGGGCTATATTGCTATTCACCAGGAGAGTGTTCTGGCATTTCCCACAACTTCTAATGGTCAGGATCTCTAACAGCCCTTCATGGGTTAATGAGATTAAACAATGCTATTCTAGGTATCCGCTACTTAAATATGTTGTCATTAAACACCACCACCAAATTCTTACCATAGTATATGTGGCCCGATTTTGAAATATTCTGTCGCAGTGCAAATGACTTACAATGATGTAAGGCTGCCTTATGAATAGGCCTTACACCATTACTTAAACTGAGAGCAAGTCTTTTGGAATGTGTCCAGTGGTGTCAGTACATTACTTTTTATTTATTTATTAACATTTGTGAACTGTGAAAGTCTGACTTGGAACAAAGACAATTTTCAGCGGAGGCCCAGGGAGAAACAGTCCAGACGCATGTCTTTATAACATGGGAGGAAACGCACACAAACGCAGGGAGGACATGCAGACTCCATACAGAAGACACCTCAGCCGAGAATCGAACTGGAGAGCCTCTTGCTGTTAGGCGACAACTCTACCTCTACACCACTGCGCCGATCACAACAAATTTTTTATGAGTGAAACGACCATCATGCCCGCATGGAACCCCATGATGATCTTGATATTTCACTATTGCAGTCATAACTGATGGAGATTGTCTGCCATGGAAGCCCTAAGCAAGCCTCATTACCATATAATTTTCATCTCCTTCTGAAGCCAGCAGACACCCCGAAAGATGTCAAGATGTCTGGGTATAAAGGGAAGTCAGCTGGCAGCATAACCTCAGTTCTTTCTGAGCCTGAAGTACAGTGCTAGTCAGTGCGTTGGTTGGTCCCGGAGAAAGATGATGTCTAAAGCTAAGTTCTCCATTGGGGAACATCTCATGTGTTTCTTCACTGATGTCAGAGAAAGTTAATTACTGTCTACGTTGTTGCAAGCAGATGCCACACTGGGGCTATCACTTTTTTGGTGTAACTTATTTGAGCCCAGAACACAAGGTTCCTAACTGTTCTGTGCTTGCTTTAATAGTAGAACAATGAAGTATAGGCCTGTGATGTTAGCTAAGCACTTTAGTGAGTTTCTAGGGCCTTCGGGTACTATGTTGTCCACTGGTTGAGCTGAGGTTGATCTCCCAAGGTGTAAAAAGGAAAAATGCCCAAAACGTAGGGTACTGGGTGACTCTCGTTTGCCATAGAGCAGTCCACCTAGGCTTGTGGTCATTAAAGAAGGTGAGACACCTTTACAGTCCCTTCCTGTGACTGAGGTTGTGACACAGGCCTCTATGAAAATCTGTTCAGAGTCCAGTATGCCACCAGCTCCCTCTACTTCCTTACAAGTTGAAGGAGTTGGCTCGTTGGTTGGGTCTGGAGTCACTTTGCCGGTTCCAGCTTCCAACAAAGGGGTATCTGGAGTCTCTCATCATTGGGAGATTGCCTTGGTTCACTATCCTTGGGATTCAGCTGTCCATTGTGTCCCAGGCATAGTGCGGACATTGCCCTCAGGCCTACGTCCTCACATGAAAAGGTTGCATCCAGCTTGCCCCAGCCAAGGCCTACCGGCTTCCACTCCTAAATTCAGGCCTACTAACAAGACCTAGTTAGATTGGTTGAAAATTTGGTCTCCATGGTTAGATCCAGACACCGTTTTCTCCCTGGTGCTGCTTCTGAATCTTTTCTTGGTAAAAGGAGGAGGGATATCCCCATCCCCAGGAGTCTCCTGAGTCTTTTGCCTGTGAGGGTGATAGTGACGTATCCACCTTTGAAGAAGGTTTAGCAATTGCCTCTTATGAAGATTCATATTCTGAGGAGAACCTTGCCTCAGCCCCCCATTCCCAGGACATTTCCTCTGGGGAGATCTTGCATACCCTGAGAGAACACTTGAAGTGGGAAGCATAAGATTACTCAAAATCCAAGAAGAGGGTTCGGGAATGTTTAAATTTCAAAAAATGCAAAAGAAGTTCACTTAGTGAAATCGGATCCAAACAAGCACACTGTCTGTAAACCAGTTTAAGTAGCAAAATTCACAACAACAGTACCTTCCAAGAAAAAATGCTCTCGTCGTGAAAAACCAAGCTGCTGAATGTTGGAAGAACAAGACTGGAGTTAAAATTGGTTTAGCACTTTCATCCCTCTAAGCAGTAATGGGACTTTTTCAGAACCAAGGTTAGTTAAAAATGCACAGTTTAAGTATCTGAAATGACTGCCATGTGACATTGAAAGCCACCAGTAAGATAGAGTAAATTTGCATGAACAATGGGTCTGAGTTAAAACTTCTAATTAAAAACTTCCTGTGAGATCTGCTGCAGTCTGAACCAAACTTGTGAAGCAAACCAGTAAAGCTTATGCAAATACAATGTTAAAAATGTTAAAAATGTTAAAAAGTTAACCGTCTAGGAATACAATTAATTATTTGATGAACTTAAGTATAAAAAGCTCATGCAAACATTAGTACATGTTAAAATATACATATTTTTATATGTATGAAATACATTGCAGTAAAAAGGAATCTAAGAGGAAAAACATAACAAAAGTACATATGAGTGACTGGTTTAAAAACAAGTAAAAAAGTTTAAGACTGATGAAACTGGTAAAAGCTATGCACCGTTAGTTTTAAAGCTTTTAGTTTTAGGGCAGGAGTAATAGAAATAGATTCATTCATTCCTGGGTATGCTAAAGCATTCAACTTAATTTGCCAGTACAACCACCCCCCCAAAAAGAACTTCCCAAGGACCCCCCCTCCATTCATTTCTTGAAACAATTTCCAAAATGCCAAAGTGGAAGCTATGGAAATTTGTGCAAGAATAGAATGTTTATAAAGTGACCTACCTTTGCTTTTTCTCATCATATAATAATTATGTTCATAAATCCTCTTTTTAAGCTGTCTCTTGTTTTTTCTAACATAAAAACTTCTGCGAGAGAGAGAGAGCATGCAATGTAGGTACACCTTTAGTAAGACAGTTGCCATATAGAAGTTCATCTTTAGAATTACAATAGCTGTCCAACACTGTGGTTCTTTTTCTAAAATGTATGAACATTGGAAGCATATGCACCACATTTTCTACTATCCGAAGATGTCCTTTGGGGGAACTGAATTGTGTTTTCAGAAATTATTTTTAGTTTTTTTCATGTCTTGTAAACAGTTTTGTGCGTCTCCCCAGAGTAGTAAATATAATTTTATCTGCCTTAAAAATTTTCCAGTTTTTTACAACTACTTCTTTAATTGCTTTGAACTGTGAGTTGTATTTTACTAAGAAGGCATTAGTAAAAATATGTGTGTGGTGTACTCATAGGGTTCATACAAAACTCTAAAGATGAACCAAGGGTTCGGAAGTATTTTGTCCCACAGCCATCTAAGACTTTCTGTTAACAAAACGAGAAGGAAGTAACGCCAATAAAGAGAATTGCAGCTGCCCAAGAACCTCCACACTCACAATATTCTTGTATGCAAGATAAACACCACCAAAGCGTGCCGAATAATCCTTTATTGACCTAGGTTTCGTTCCTCCACGAACTTCATCAGAATACATTCAAACATTCATTCATTACATATTTATATCATTCCACTTATCATTAATTGATTAATTACATCAAATTCCCTCCTTTTTTACATGACTTATTTAAAGGGGTGATGCTGCTTATTGTTGCAAAAACTTTCATGACATCTTACTTTTACATTTTTTACTTTGTCATTATTATATATACACATTAAAATTTAAAATAAAAATAACATATATAATCTCTTAAAATATGTAATATCTAAAATGCTGTTTGTGTGTATGTGTGTGTGTATGTTAAGAAATAAACATATAACATTTTATAATTACATTCACATGCCCTCATGTTTATATCCCAAATCCCCCTTCACATACAGTGTAGTTTGATCAATTGTAACCTATTAATTTAAACTACATATTTAATTAATTGCAATACACTATATATACTATGATGTACATGTTATATTTTGTTTGTTCTTGTCAATTTAAGTGCGTATCCGTGTCCATTGCTTATTAGTATTACAATATTTGTAACTTTTGCATACTTTGCATCTTTTTTTATATTCATATATACATGTATGCAAATTCTTAAATTTTTAATGCCACCCTACTCCCTATTATTCATTGTTTCTGTACCGGTAAAAATAAATACCCGTATTGTATAAGTATCAACACAGATCTTATTCATGCTTAAGACATGTTCTAAATGCCAACATTATAAAATATTGATAACTTTATACTCCATTTATGTTGTTTATTCTTAATATAGGCAAGATTGTTAAATACTCATTTAATCCTGGACTAACATATGAATTTAATCCTATTTGCCATTTTAGCTCTTCCATCTCTACATGATACTTTGTATTTCTTCCTTGTGGGTCCTGTTGTATTTGATTAATAACACAAAATTTAAATGAATGATTGTTATTTTCTATAATGTGTCTTGCTAAAGCATTAGTTGTTTTCTTATGGTGTATATCCAATAGATGTTCTTTAATTCGATCCCTAAAGTACCTATTAGTTTTTCCTACATAGAACGCTTTACATTGTTGACATAAAGCCAGATAGACAACATTTTTTGTATAACAATTATAGTGCCCATTAATATTAATTTTACTGTCATTCACAAATAATACATTATTTGTCTGATGTATATGTCTACATGTGTTACATCTCCCACATTTATAATTCCCTTTCTGTCTATTCATATTCATGTCTACATTATTATTATATTCCAATAATTTTTTCATTGATGGATTCTTTTTATATACAAATTTTATTGGTCCTTGAAAAAAATCCTTCCACATGTTATTATTTATTATTAATTCCCAATTTTTTCTAATAATAAATTCTATCTGTTTGTAAGAATCATTATAAGTCGTAATGTAAAACGGAATGTTGTATTGCTTCTTATTAGAATCGTTATTAAATGTATTCTTATTTGTAAATAAATTATTACTGCCAGATACCAAAATAGATGTATATATACCTTTGTATCTTTTTTCCTTCACTTCATGACATATTTGTTCACAAAAACTTTCCGGATATCCTCTATTGATGAACAATTCAATGATGTGTTGTAATTCATGATGAAAATCTTTTTCATCACTGACCATCCTGGCAGCCCTGACCATCTGTCCCTTAACAATAGCCTTTTTTCTGATGGTCAGGGTGCCAGCTGTCAAAATGTAACTCCCCAGAGTAGTAAATATAATTTTATCTGCCTTAAAAATTTTCCATTTTTTTACAACTACTTCTTTAATTGCTTTGAACTGTGAGTTGTATTTTACTAAGAAGGCATTAGTAAAAATATGTGTGTGGTGTACTCATAGGGTTCATACAAAACTCTAAAGATGAACCAAGGGTTAGGAAGTATTTTGTCCCACAGCCATCTAAGACTTTCTCTTTGATGGGTAATAAAAACTTGTGAGGGTATCCCCTTTCCAGAAACATGTTGAAAATGTTTTCGCATTTCCCCCTCAGATATTTCTAGGGTACAACATGTTCTGGCGGTCCACACTAGTTGGCTTTTGAAAATGTTTTTCTTACAGTGTAACAGATGACAACTTGAAAAATGCAAGTAGTGATTCGGAAAAGTAGGCTTTCTTTGTATATTTGAGAGAAAGCATTTTTGTTTATAGTCCTTCCATAAGTCCACATCCAAAAATACAATCTGGTCATGGGAAAAAAATGGTGGGTGAATGTTTCTGAATTTTTAAGTCTCCGAGCATAAACTTCTTGCTATCCCTCCAGTGGTGGATTATGTGTTGTTGGGTTCTGCAACCAGACTCCCTACCCCTTGCCCCTTGGAAACCTGATAGATTTTTCAGGGTTATGGATTCACACAGACAGCATTTCAAGAACCCTGTAGCAGACCCTGAAGTGGTGACTTGGGGCCCTAAGGGAACTGAAGCTAGAACCTCGGGGAAACAAAATGCCAGTTGACAAAGAAAGCAGAGCCTTGGACAGGTTTGCAAAGAAAAGTCTACACCTCCGCTACAATCTTCACAAGGACTTTGAATTGCCAGTTTCACATGATGGAGAATCAGGAAGCCGTTTTAAACCAGGTAAAGCAAAAACTGGTGCAGATTGAAAATAAGACCCTCTCCAAGGAACTGCTATTTTTATGCAATTCTTACTGTCAGGTAGCTAAGCACTCTTTGCACTGTGGTTATTATGTACTGGAATCTTCCAGCAGGTTAGCAGCCACAGGATCCATCATTAAAAGATATGCCTGGCTGAGGGAACAGTCTCTCCCTGAACATGCCAAATCCAGACTCTTGGATACAAAGATTTTCTTTTTGGCCCCAAGGCTGAAGCCATGTTAAAGAAAATGGAGAATAAAGCCAAGTCCATGCAAATGGTCAAGGACTTGCTTCAACTTCCTCGTTTGAGCCACAGTTACCCTACCAAACACTGGTCCTTTCCAGCCTCCTAGTCTAAACCTACACATAGGAGACCTCAAAGGGAAAAGAGCCAAAGGCAGCATCAGCGTCCAAGATGGCGGCAGGCAGATTCCAGTAGGCCTGTGGGATCTTGCCACCAGGGACTCGGCAGGGAGCAATCATGACTGTTCCATGACACTCCCTCTCCCCCCCTTCAAGTCCCACCCCTCCCTAACCCCAGGCAGACTAGGAGGAATTCTGTCCTTTTTCCTCAGAATTGGACCGTCGTTACCAGGGGTCTGTGGGTCCTGAAAATCAATCAAAGAGGTTATAGACCCCAATTCAAGCAGCCTCTAATTTGTTCAAATTTCCCAGGTATTCCACCAAACCAAAAGACAGAGGCCTTAAAGCAAATTCAGCTCCAGTGCACCCAAGGTTCTGTCTAACCAGTAACAAGCTCATTACAAGGAAAAGGTTTTTACTCGAGGTTTTTCCTAGTCCCCAGAAATGTGGGTACCTGGTGACGGATTTTGGTATTGTCCAGGCTCAACCAATATTCACAGGCTCCAAAATTCAAAATGCTAACCATTCAAAAATAAGTTTTCATCAAGAAGACTAAATCGCTTATCTTTTACTTGTTTTTATCAGCCTTTCAATATTAAAGCAACCTTTTTAGCATGAATTGTGAGTCCAGGTGTACTGTGTCCATACTTTTGAGCTACCTTCAAAAATTGCTGCCCATTATCTCACCCAATGCTTACATGTTAACATTAGATCTAAAGGATGCATACCTCCTCATGTCCTTAGAAAAATCTCACAAGAGGCTCTTATGATTCAGAGCAGGTGTGCGGCATTCTCAGTTCTGTGCTCTGCCCTTTGACTTGTCTACTGCTCTCATAGTTTTCACAAAATGCCCAGCTCCAGTGATAACCTTCTGCAGGTTAAAGGGCATTTAGATTTACCTCTGCTTAGATGACTGCCTCATTCAGGCAGCAGACCTAGAAAAACTCAGCAGATCTGCCTCCAGTGAGTGCAGTTTCATTTTAAGACTCCTAGCATTTAGCAACATAACCATGAGGTTGTTTTTAGATGGAGTTTTTATGTTGGGGATTTTGTCCTTGAGATATTGTCTAAAAGGCACTATGGACATGGCAAGAGCCTTAGCCAGTAGCCGAATTCCCAGGGGTGACAGATGAAGACCATCTCTGGCAAAGCATTGAGGTCTGTCGATCATGTCATACCAGGCTGACACTGGATCCCCTTAGAATGACACCAGAAACTAAGCTAATTATTGAAGTCAGTCATTTTCTATCTGTAGTGAGGCATCATCCTAGGTGAAGGTAAAATGCTCCTTAAGGCTAGGGACATACCTGCCTGAGACACATAATCTGAGACCTTAGTCATGTCTGTTCATAAAGTCCAGAGAGGTACATCTCAAGTATGGATGGCGCAGTAGTGCAGCGGTAGTGTTGTTGCCACACAGCAAGAGGTTCTCTGGTTTGATTCTGGGCCGGAGTGCCTTCTGTGCAGAGTCTGCATATCCTCTCTGGTTTATTCCCATATTACAAAGACACGTGTCTGTAGTGTTTCTCCCCGGCCTCCACTGAAAATTGGCTTTGCTCCAAGTTGGACTTTCCCAGTAAACAAATGTTAAATAAATTTTGGAAAGTTGTTCAGACCAACATGTACTGTGACGGAGTCATAACAGTACCAGTTAAGAGACTTGAGTGCATGTGTGATATGGCGGATCCTAGCACCTGACAGCCGACCGTGACCTTTTCCTTACCAGCCTGGTGAGAGGGACATCTATGTCTCACACATTGGAATAACTTATGACTAATATGTTTGGTTTTGTGTTTTGCCTTAAGGGCTTAACAGGTGAGACACTGGTGCTCGCTATTATGTGTATTGTGTTCTGTAGAGGAAGTGTTATGTGTAGCGTGCCTGTGTTTGGGAGGTGTCTTGTGTTTAGGTATGTTTCTGGTGAGGACCTCCGCATATGTAGGTATGTGTGATATGTGTTTGGGTGGAGTAGGAATTGAGGTGTGCATGCTGACAGCCCGCTTATTGTCATATGTACTGACTGGTGTGTGAGATGGCATGTATTCAAGGTTCTTAATATAGTTGCATCTCTCACGTGTTGATTTGGTGTCGACTAGAAGTAGAGGGTTGTCTGTGAACATGAGGCAGTTGCTACACTGCCTCAGGATGCCCATGTTGACCAAGCTGGCTGGAGAAACTGTGGGAAATTGTCCATCCATAGTGTTAGGTAAATTTGTATGGTCAGGAAAAGAGGTCACAATTATGAATTGCTAGTGGGTGAGAGGTGTGTTGGTACCTCTGAAGTTAGGCTTAGAGTTCCACCTGACAGTAGAACAGGGCCACAAAAAACCTCTGGAGGACCACAAGCAAAGTACTAAGAGGAAATTTAACAAGCAAAATGTTTGCATCTATAACCACCAACGGTAACCACTGCTACTCGGAAGTGCATGATGGTGCACTACACGCAAACAAGACTAAACGCAGGGCCTAAATAAAACAAGAAATAACCCTTTTAACTCAAACTAGCCAATTAGGAAGCTCTCTCTGAGCTCTAGTCCAGTCACTCCCAATTAGATGGGACCCAGAAAGCACTCTCTTCCCACAAAGGTGCCGAAGGGCCTTCACCAACAAGGATGGCTTGAATTTGATGCTCAGAAGTTACAAAACAGACCCAGAAACAGCAAACCTGGAACTGGGCAATGCTGCAGCTGAACTAGTACGGTATACAGTAAAATGTGGCAAAAAACTGTTTAAACAATTCAGACACACAGTAGAATGCAAATACAAATTTAAAGTGCAATGTAAGTGCAAAAATAGGTACTTAATAGTTAGTTGGAAGCAACGGATGCCTCAGATCTTTCAGTATGTCAGTAAAGAGCTGGTTTTAATGCACAAGTGACACCAAACAGTCTAGGTTCAGCAAGTCTGAATCTGGCCTATGCTATAAAATGCAGAAGTACTAGAAATTCAGAGTGCATGACAATCACAACAGCAAAAAACAGTTTAAATAAAGCAGCAATTCACCAGCAATTCTCAGCTTAAAATGGTGTAGGCCACATGCTACAGCAAAAAACAGTTTAAATAAAGCAGCACTTCACCAGCAATTCTCAGCTTAAAATGGTGTAGGCCACATGCTCCTGTGACAAGAGTGTAGACCAGAAACACTCCTAATGTAAAGCAACTAGTTTTGGAGCTTAAGTGCTTAAGTCTGAACTAAGACATCCAGCAATTTCCGGCTTAGAAGGATGTGTAGGCCACACTCTCCTCCCACAAGAGTGTAGACCACAAGCCTTCTTAATGTAAAATAACTGTCCCGAAGCCCAAATCCTTAAACCAGAACTAAGGAACTGAGAATAACAATTATAATTTAATCAGGCTACTAAGCAGTAATGCAGCAGAATAATTGTGCAATTGAAACAATTGCAACACAAGCAAAAAAGCAAAATAAAATAAAGCAGGAAGAGACACAAATACAGTAAAAGGAGTGAATAAAGTGTAATTTTTTTAAGTAGTAAGGGAGGAAACAGAAGATAATTCAAGGTTAAGAAACAAAGGGGTGGGCCTTCCCAAATCTCACTGTACTCCGTATAATAAGCTGATGCGATAGGACTGGGAGGAGTGTCCAATATCAAATTTATAGTAGAGGCGGGCAACTCAAAAGCCACCAAGTTTTAGGAATACAACAACAGTTGGGTGGCTGGGTAAGAAAAATAAAACGGAGGCAGATATCAGAAAAGAAGCAAGGCAATCAATAAAAAGAACAGTACAGTAACAAACAGATGGAGTTTCTTTAACAATGCAGGCAAAAATAGTGATAATAAATAAATGCAGTACAGAGTTATTAAATATCACTGAAACAGAGCAAATGCAAAAAAATGTAAATGTATCAGCTTTGTATTTCCAGGTGGTTTAGAAGCAAGCCAAATACACATAAATGAACTGATGGCAGTCCAAAAAGGCCTGATTCCCTTCAAAGACCAATGGAAATCAGGGGTACACCTGGTAAAGATAAGACAATACCACTATTATGTGGTACATAAACAAGTGGGGGAACTCAATCTTATCCTCTTTGTCACCTAGCCATGGACCTTTGGGAAACTGCAACCCTCCCAGGCATGCACCTCATGGCACAGTGCCTACCAGGAGAAACCAATCAACTGGCAAATCACCTAAGCAGGAGCCTGTCAGACCCTCATAAGTGGCAACTGCATTGGAAATGTTTTCTCAGCATAACCAAAGAATGGGGTGTGCCACAGATGAACCTTTTGCCACCAAAGAAAATGCTCACTTAAAGTTTTGCTCAAGGACCAAAACAAGGTCAGCCTGGAAGACAGTTGCCTTCTCTTTCCCTTAGACAGGCCTATTTCTCTCTGCTTTACCCCATAACCTTGCTCCCCAGGGTAGTGTCGAAGATAAAGGAAGAAAGGCCAAGGATCATTCTCATAACCCTAGATCGGCCAAGGTATCACTGGTGTCCTCTGTTGCTCACTTTAAACAAGAAGGAACTGTGGCTGCTTCCCCGGTGAGTGGACCTATTAATGCAGAACCAGGGCAACAGGGTACACCTCCACCCTGAACACACTGAAATTGATAGCTTGGATTATACATTGACCCCATGGAGGGGGGGAATCCCTTGACACACAGGTCCTGGACATTCTAAAAGAAGCCAGAAGACCTAGCACAAGGAAGACTTATTCTGACAAATGGAGGAGCTGTACTGTGTGGTGCAGACAAAAGGGACAGAGCCCTCTTCAAGCTCAGCTGCCTCTGATCCTTTCATACATATCAGGACTTTTTGCAAAAGAATTTTTATTCTTGTATTAAAAGTCAGGCTTCAGTAATTTCAGCTTATCTGCCTACTCAACCCTCTCTTCTCCCACCCTCTCATGAAACAGCTCCCGAGAGGGGTTATCCACATTAGACCCCTGAGGAAACCTTCTGTTCCCCTGTGGGACCTCAGCTTTATTCTGGGGAAGTTCACCCTCTCACCTTTCAAGCCAGCTGCCTCTGTAGAAACTAAATTTGTGACCTGGAAGACAGCCTTCCTGCTAGCCATTACTTTGGCTAGAAGGGTTTCAGAGGTTTAGGCCCTTGTGTGTGTGGAACCTTTCATCACTTACCACCCTGGCACACTCTCTTTTGAAGAATTCTTCCTTTATACCTAAAGTGGTTAGAGAGATCTGTTTAAACCTAATCATCCCTCCATACATTGGATGTGCACATGCAACTGTGTTATGACTTGGACAGAAAGTCTGACCAGCTTTTTTGTGCCCTTTGCTTGTAGCTCTGAGGGGAAACCAGTTTCTAAACAAACCATCTCCAAATATATCTCCCACTGTATATTGTTTTGCTACAACCATCATGTGAAGAAGCCATCTGACCCTGTGAGGTCACGTTCCACTAGGGCTGCTGCTACATCTGCTCTTTCCTTAAAGGGGTGGCCACTAAGGACATTTTGGAAGGTGCTACTTGGTCCTCTGTGCATACCTTCACCAAACATTATCATCTTCCAATGTTCTCAGAGTCCAGAGCAGTATTTGCCACTGCCATCTTACAAGGTATCCTTTCCTGTCCATAAACTTTCCATCCACCCTCCTTTCAGCTTTGGGAGTCATTCCATCAGTTATGACTACAACAGCGAAACACGAAGAACATAGTACAGCTGCCTACACTTACCTTAAACGTAGATGCTTGAGTGTATTAACTGTTGCAGTATTCTTTCCTGCCCTCCATCCCCCTTGCTGCTTGAGATTGGGGTGGGCATTCTCCGCTCTAGCGTCAGGTTGATTTTCTTCGTGTTTCACTGTTGCAGTCATTACATTTGGGTAATCCTGCTGGCAGGTTGCCCTCAGTCGGCCTGAATTCCAAAGTCTTGGGTCCTGCGTCGGCTGCTGTCACCTCTTCCCTGACGTCAGGTCATCAGGGGTATAAAAGAAGCAGCCGACGCCATTTTCTTCAGTCTTTTTTGCCGCGCAGTGCCCGAAGCAGAAGCAGTTCGCAAGTGCCGGTCGTTTGACTCCTGAGATTTTCCTGTTCGAGTTTCAGACCCAAAGTCTTCAATAAAGCTAAGTACCCTGTTGGGGAATCTTTTTTCTTGCTCTAGTCCAATGTCAGAAAAAGTTAATTGCATTTCTTGTGGAAAGCAAATACCTCATAAGGACTTTAATTCTTACTGTATTCCTTGCCTAGGCCCTGATCACAACGTTTCTGGTTGTCGGTTTTGTGCTAGATTTAACCAACGCGCTATTAAGCGTCGGTATGATTTTGCTTTAAACTATTTTGGACACCGGTTTAATTATCCAGAAATGTCGTCGGATAGCCATCCGACTACCGGAGTTCACAAAAAATGCAAAGAAAAGGAGAGAGATAAACAACCGAGGTCCAAAACCGATGACTAAGCTTCTCCTAAGCCAGTTGCCAGTTCGCCAGTTCTCAGTGAGGCACTTTCACAACCCCTGACGCCCACTACTTTAGAGTCACAGGCAGCTACTGACTCCCACATGGAGTTGACTATGCCACTGGAAACTCAAGGTATTGGAACCTCGGACACTATTCCCTCAGATGGGTCTGGAGCCGCTGAGCAGGCACCGGCTTCTGAGGGTGTATTCAGACCTAAACATCTTTACATTAAACCGACTTCAGCTTCAAAGGCAAAGACTAAAACACCTTCTAAAGCAAAGAAACAAACTCAAGAGCCATGTGGGCAGGCCTCTATGCCCAAAAAACAGATGCTCAAAATGGCCGAATACTTGATTACCGTGATCAGGGGTTCCCATCCCCCTCCTGTTAAGAGGCCTAGGCAAGAGACTGACTATGACTCTTCAGATCAGGTTTCTATTTCTTCTGATTCCACTTCTGATCAGGAATATTCTCTTCCCCTATGAGGATTCTGATGCTGAAGAATCTATACCTTCAGCTTCTCCTCCATAGAACTATTCTTTTGGGGAAACCTTGCATACCATGAGGGAGCATTTCCACTGGGAGAGCCAAGATTTTTCTGAATCTAAAAAGAGGCTCAGGGATTTCCTTTTACTTCCTCAACACAGGCCTCTAGCCATTCCAACTGTGTTAGACATTGTAGATGATGTGTTTTCAGAGTCTAGTCTGACCCCCGACTCCTTACCTCCAACTCCTGTTAAGCCTGACAGATATTACAGGGTTCCTGACTCTCATAAATTCCTTTTTAAAAAAACTGCTGCAGACCCAGAAACTATTTCACAGGGTCCCAAAGGAGTGTTAAGGCTTCTACTGCAAAAAACCCTACCCCCTCTGACAGGGATTCTAGGGCACTGGATAGATGGGGAAAAAAGGTTTACATATCTGCTACCTTGGCTATAACGGCCTTAAACTGTCAGTTTCATATGCTCAAATATCAGCAACATGTCATGGCATTGCTTAAACAGAAAATGTTGTTAAACTGTGAAAACAAGGAAATGCAGGATTAATTGCATGCAGCTGAACAAGTTGGAAAGCATACTTTGCAATGTGGTTTTGATTCTTTGGAGGCCTCCTGCAGGGTCGCAGTTACGAGTTCTATAAATAGGAGGCATGCTTGGTTAAAGGAACAAAATTTGCCTGATCATGTCAAAGTTAAATTATTAGATGCACCTTTACAGCATACTTTGTTTGGTGTTAAGGCAGAAGAGGTGTTAAAGAAAATGGAGGACAAAGCTAAATCTATGCAAACTGTCAAATATTTTTTACAAGTATAGCCTACAAAGAATTGGTCCTTTCCTGTGTCAGACAGACCTCAAAGGGGCAGATCCAGATGCCCTAGAGGCAGATCCCAGGCGCAAGGTTCATACTATTCAAAGCAATGGGGTGCTTCTACCTCCAAAGTTGGAGAAGACAAATCACAACCATACAGGAAACAGTCCCAATGACTTCCCCCTGCCTGCACCAAGCACTTATCTCCTGGCAGAACCCTTAGGGGGAAATTAGCACTTTTTTCTCAAAATTGGCACATTATAACCCAGGACAAGTGGATTCTAAATATAGTGTCACAAGGCTACAAGTTCTATTTTCATACCCTGCCAAAGGCAAACGGCTGGCCAGATCTGCCAAAAAATCAATGGGCAGAGGCACAAAAACAAGTCTCATCCCTCATGGACATGGGGGCCATTCATCTAATACTAAAGCAAGAGCAGGGACAAGGATTTTACTCGACTGTTCTTGGTACCCAGAAAGGACAAGGCCTGGAGACCAATACTGGACCTATCTATTCTGAACACATTCCTGGATATACCAAAATTCAAAATGTTGACTTTGCAGCAGCTTCTGCCCATGCTGGGCAAGAATGCTTGGCTTGTGACTTTAGACCTAAAAGAGGCATACCTGCATGTCCCAATCAGACAATCATGCAGAAGATACCTCAGACTCAAGGCTGGCTCAATGCATTACCATTTCTCTGCATTGCCCTTTGGCTTATCTACTGCATCTAGGGTCTTTACAAAGTGCCTGGCACCAGTAATTGCATTCTGCAGACAAAGAGGAATACAAATATATCCTTACTTGGACAACTGTCTAATTCAAGCAGAGAACAAGGGCATTCTTCTACAGCATCTGGCGTTTGTGAAAAGACTTCTAACATGCCTAGGGTACACAGTCAACGAAAATAAATCAAAACTAGTACCCTCTCAAGAGATAATATTCCTGGGTGCAAGCTTAAATGCAACTGCCCAGATGGCTTATCTCACGCCAGACAAACAAAGGCAACTGACTACCTGTTTCAAAATGTTGGCAACAAAGTCCCAGTTATCTGCAAGAAAAGTTCTGCAGGCTTTGGGCTTCATGGCATCCTGCATCCTACTAATTCCATATGCAAGACTGCATATGAGGAAACTTCAATGGTACCTAAAAAGGGTTTGGACTCAACATTGCCACAGCCTGGAAACAATGATTACTCTCATTCCCTGCCTGTAACAGGAGTTTCGATGGTGGGCGAAGGCTTGTCACCAGAACAAGGGATAGCCATTCACATTACTCCCAGCCAGGCAGACACTAACAATGGATGCATCAGATTATGCCTGGGGGGCCCACATGGCAGGAAGATGCATTCAGGGCACGTGGTCCTCAAATCAAATGCATCTACATATCAATCAAAAAGAGATGCTAGCTGTTCAAAATGCCCTGACAACCTTCAAGGACCTACTTCATCTGGGACAACAACTGATAAAGACAGACAACACCATGGCCATGTGGTATATAAACAAGCAGGGGGGCACACATTCTTACCCCCTTTGCAGACTAACCATGACATTGTGGGACACAGCATTGACTTACCAAGTACATCTGCAGGCACAATTCCTGCCAGGAGAGGAAAACACTCTGGCAGACGAACTAAGCAGAAACCTCATGGCTCCCCACGAGTGGCAGCTGGATCCACAAGTCTTCAGCATGATAAAGAAATGGGGATGCCCGGACATAGATCTATTTGCCTCCCCTCACAACTACCAACTAAAAAGATTCTGCCCAAGGACTTATTACAGGCAAGCATTGAAAGTGGACGCCCTATCTTTCAGCTGGAAAAACCTATCAGTATATGCCTTTTCTCCACTGCCTCTCCTCCCCAAGGTACTCCTAAAGGTCAGACAGGAGAAGCCAAAGATGATTCTGATTGCCCCAGACTGGCCCCGCCAGTACTGGTATCCAATCCTAAGGAACTTGTCTCAATGCCCAGCTTGGACCTAACCTGAAATACCTCATCTACTGTCACAGCAAAACAATGAGATCCTGCACAGCCAACTCAGTACTTTAAACCTGTCAGCATGGCGGATAATGTAGTCATACAAAACACTCCTCTCAGTAAAGCTGTGATGGATGTCATTTTGGAAGCCAGAAGGGTCTAGTACTAGAAAATCTTATGCTGGGAAATGGAAGAGATTCTGTGCTTGGAACCAGGCACAAGGAACTGATACAGCTGTACCAAATACTCCTCAGATTTTACAATACTTAACTGAGATGCCGGACAAAGGCCTATCTTTTTCATCAATTAAAATTCATGCCTCTGCCATTTCGGCTCATTACAATACAGAGCCACCAATATTTTCTCATCCTTTATTATAGCAGTACCTCAGAGGAGCCAAAAATTTAAGGCCCCCAAGGAGATCACCAATACCTGCATAGGACCTCAACTATGTCTTGGAAAAACTCACCTTGCCTCCTTTTGAGCCAGCTGCTACTGCGGATATAAAGTTTTTATCTTGGAAAACAGCTCTGCTCCTAGCAATAACTTCTGCAAGACGAGTTTCAGAGCTACAGGCACTCATGGCTGTGGAACATTTATCTTTTTTTTTTTTTATCCAGACAGGGTCTCTCTGAGGACAAACCCAACATTTATGCCTAAGGTGGTATCCAGTGTGGCTCTTAACCAAACTATTCATCTGCCAACTTTTTATCCAAATCCACAGAACAAGGGGGTGAGAATTCTGCATTCTTTGGATGTACACAGACAGCTTAGATTCTACTTGGACAGAACCAAAGATTTCAGGAAGACAGAGCAATTACTAGTGGCATATGCTGCAGGATCACAAGAAAAGGCCATCTCAAAGCAGGCGATTTCAAAGTGGATAGGCCACTGCATTCGTTTCTGATATTTACACCATGGCAAGCCAGTACCTAAGGGCATTAGGCCACATTCAACCAGAGCTGCAGCCACTTCAGCAGCCTTTCTCAGGGGGAGTACCAACCAAAGACATTTTAGAGGCTGCTACTTGGAGTTCAGTACACACCTTTACAAAGCACTATTATCTGACACTCTACTCTAAATTCAGGGCAGGCTTTGCCACTGCAGTTCTGCAGGGCCTCATAGCCACTCCTAATGCTGTTTAGCCTCAGCCTCCCAACTATAGCTTTGGGACTCTACCCAAATGTAATGACTGCAGCAGTGAAACACACAGAACATAGTACAGTTGTGTACACTTACCATAAATGTAGATGTTCGAGTATATTCACTGTTGCAGTCCAGGTTACCCACCCACCATCCCCCTTTTTTTTGCTGGAACTTTTCTTTCCTTCTCTGATTTATACAACCTATGTGGTGTATTTGCTTGTAGATGAAGGTAAAGTTTATATTGGTGCATGGATTTATATATATATATATATATATAAGTTTTGGCTACCCATTTAGGGGGCAGCTGACATCTGGGGCAAGAAAAACTGAAGAAAATGGCGTTGGCCGCATCTTTTATACCCCTGACGACCTGACATCAGGGAAGAGGCGACAGCAACCGACATAGGACCCAAGACTTTGGAATTCAGGCCGACTGGGGGCAACCTGCCAGCAGGATTACCCAAATGTAATGACTGCAACAGTGAATACACTCGAACATCTACATTTATGGTAAGTGTACACAACTGTACTTTTTATAATGAACAGAAATGGTTATGGGCCTGTGTCTGATAGTGAAATGAAAGGGTTGTGGAGATAAACCCCAATGTCATAATTTACTGTTTGTCTTGTTGCTTTTACAGTCTCTGCATGGATGCATGTTCAGTTACCAAAGTGAAGATGCAATCCGGCAGATAGTATGCAAAGTAGATATTATCCACTTAATAATGAGATATTATCTCATCTCTGCATGTGGCATCCTACCTAGGTAGTAGAGTCTGTGTCCCTCATCACCTGTTACCTGTGATAACAAAACTTGCATCCCTTTTTCACATACATCCAGAGTACACACTTAAGGGTTTAATAAAGTCGAGGGCAACAAACCCCAGTTATAAATGTAAGATAGCAGTCACTTGATTAAAAAGACTTATCTTTTCTGTGGTTTACCTTATCTGTACAGATGCCTTACTTTTTGTAATGTATGTCAGAGAACAGGCTATGGTAGCAAAGTTGGGCACAAATTTTCTATAGTAGCCCACTTAGTCCTTAGAATACTCACATGCCATTTGGTACTTTGGTAAAAGCCAGTTTTAACACTCGCATCTCATTTGGTACTTGGTTAAAGGCCAGATGTTCTTCGTGTTTCACTGTTGTAGTCATTACATTTGGGTAATCTGCTGGAAGGTTGCCCTCAGTCGGCCTGATTAACAAAGTCTTGTGTCCTGCGTCGGTTGCTGTCCCTTCTTCCATGACATCAGGTTGTCAGGGGTATAAAACATGTAGCCCATGCCATTACATCAGTCTTTCTTGCCGCATGGTGCCTGAAGCAGAAGCAGTTCGCAGGTGCTGGTTGGCCGACTCCTGAAATTTTCATTTTCAAGTTTCAGAACCAAAGTCTTCAACTAAAAGCTAAGTACCCCGTTGGGGAAACTTTTTCTTGCTCCTTACCGATGTCAGTAAAAGTTAATAATTGCATTACTTGTGAGAAGCAACTACCTCATAAGGATTTTCATTTGTACTGTATTCATTGCATAGGCCCTGACCACAACGTACCTTGCTGTCGGTGTTGTGCTAAACTTAATCAACGCATGATTAAATGTCAGTATATTTTTGCTTCTAAATATTTTGGCTCAAGATTTAATTATCCTGAAATGTCGTCAGTTAGCAATCTGACTACTGGAATACCTAAAAAACGCAAAGAAAAAGACAGAGACAGACTGTCAAGGCCCAAAACTGACGACGCTTCTCCTAAGCCAGTCGCCAGTTCGCCGGTACTCAGTGAGGCGCTTTTGCAGCCCCTGATACCCGCTACTTCTGATTCGCAGGCCTCTACTGAGACCCATTCGGTATGCTGCGAGATGCTTCAATTATGGAACCCGCAGATGTCTCTACCTTAGATGGGTCCGGAGCCGCTGTGCAGGCACCGGCTTCTGAGGGTGTTTTCAGGCCTACAGATTTGTATATTAGACAGATGCCATCTTCAAAACTAAGGCCAAAATCTAAATCTGTCTAAAAAAAACAAAGACAGCTTGGAAACACCAATGCAAATTCTCTCTCAGTTTAATGAAGCGCTTTTCGTCTTGCACATATGGCAAGACTTCATCAGAAACTGAACAAACTTCTACACAAACAATATATACCCTTTTTGTCACATGACACTTCTAAGTTTTCAGTTTCTGATGAAGTCTTGCCATATGTGCAAGACGAAAAGTGCTTCATTAAACTGAGAGAGAATTTGCTTTGGTGTTTCCAAGCTGTCTTTTTGTTTTTTTGCTAGTTTGTCTTTCTTTGGTTCAATGGAATGCAGAAGGTCAGATGATTGTGGATTTTGCGAAAAGGATGGACATGGCTGTGGTGAATACGTATTTTAAGAAGAGGGTGGAGCATAGGGTGACGTACAAGAGTGGAGGAAGATGCTCACAAGTTGATTATATACTATGTAGGAGGGCCAGTCTTAAGGAGATTGGAGACTGTAAAGTGGTGGCAGGTGAAAGTGTAGTTAAGCAGCATAGATTAGTGGTATGTAGAATGACGTTGGTGATCAAGAAGAGGAGGAGGAATGTGAAAGCTGTGCCAAGTATTAAATGGTGGAAGTTAAAAAAGGGTGATTGTGAAGTGGAGTTTAGGGAAGAGTTAAGACAGGCACTGGGAGGCAGTGGAGAGTTACCGAATAGCTGGGTAACTACAGCAGAACTAGTAAGGGTGACTGCTAGAAAGGTGCTTGGTGTGACATCTGGACAGAGGAAGGAGGACAAGGAGACCTGGTGGTGGAATGAGGAAGTACAGGAGAGTATACAGAGGAAGAGGCTGGCGAAGACGAAGTGGGATTGTCAAAGAGATGAAGAAAGTAGACATGACTATAAGGAGATGATGGCAAAGAGAGAGGTGGCAAAAGCTAAGGATAGGGCATATGGAGAGTTGTACGAGAGATTGGACACTAAAGAGGGAGAAAAGGACCTGTACCGATTAGCTAGACAGAGGGACAGAGCTGGGAAAGATGTGCAGCATGTAAGGGTGATAAAGGATAGTGAGGGAAAGGTACTCACAAGAGAGGAGAGTGTGTTGAGTAGATGGAAAGAGTATTTTGAGAGGCTGATGAATGAAGAGAATGAGAGAGAGAGAAGGTTGGATGATGTGGGGATAGTGAATCAGGAAGTGAAACAGATTAGCAAGGAGGAAGTAAGGGCAGCTATGAAGAGGATGAAGAATGGAAAGGCTGTTGGCCCAGATGACATACCAATGGAAGCATGGAGGTGCTTAGGAGAAATGGCAGTGGAATTTCTAACTAGATTGTTTAATGAAATTTTGGAAAGTCAGAGGATGCCTGAGGAGTGGAGAAAAAGTGTTTTGGTACCTATCTTTAAGAATAAGGGTGATGTGCAGAGCTGCAGTAACTACAGAGGGATAAAACTGATTAGTCACAGCTTGAAGTTATGGGAAAGAGTAGTGGAAGCAAGGTTAAGAAGGGAGGTGATGATTAGTGATCAGCAGTATGGTTTCATGCCAGGAAAGAGCACTACAGATGCAATGTTTGCTCTGAGAGTGTTGATGGAGAAATACAGAGAAGGTCAGAAGGAGTTGCATTGCGTCTTTGTAGACTTGGAGAAAGCATATGACAGGGTGCCTAGAGAAGAGTTGTGGTATTGTATGAGGAAGTCGGAGTGGCAGAGAAAATGTAAGAGTGGTACAGGATATGTACGAGGGTAGTGTGACAGTGGTGAGGACTGCAGTGGGAGTGACAGATCCGTTTAAGGTGGAGGTGGGATTACATCAAGGATCAGCTCTGAGTCCTTTCTTATTTGCAGTGGTGATGGACAGGTTGACAGATGAGATCAGACAGGAGGCCCGTGGACTATGATGTTTGCAGATGACATTGTGATCTGTAGTGAGAGTAGGAATCAGGTTGAGGAGACTCTGGAGAGGTGGAGATATGCTCTAGAGAGCAGAGGAATGAGGGTCAGCAGGGCTAAGACAGAATATATGTGTGTAAATGAGAGGGAGGGTAGAGGAATGGTGAGGATGCAGGGAGTAGAGTTGGTAAAGGTGGACGAGTTTAAGTACTTGGGATCAACAGTTCAGAGTAATGGTGAATGTGGAAGAGAGGTGAAGAAGAGAGTACAGGCAGGGTGGAATGGGTGGAGAAGAGTGTCAGGAGTGATTTGTGACAGACGGTATCCGTAAGAGTGAAAGGAAGGTCTACAAGAGTGTAGTGAGACCAGCTATGTTATATGGGTTGGAGACAGTGGCATTGACAAAAGGCAGGAGTCAGAGCTGGATGTGGCAGAGTTAAAGATGTTAAGATTTGCAATCGTGTGACTAGGATGGATAGGATTAGGAATCGGTATATTAGAGGGTCAGCTCATGTTGGACAGTTTGGAGACAAAGCAAGAGAGCGCGTTGGTTTGGACATGTGCTGAGGAGGGATGATGGGTATATTGGGAAAAAGATGCTAAGGATGGAGCTGCCAGGTAAGAGGAATAGAGGAAGGCCTAAGATAAGGTTTATGGACGTGGTGAGAGAGGACATGCAGGCGGTTGGTGTGACAGAGCAAGATGCAGAGGATAGGAAGAAATGGAAAGAGATGATCCGCTGTGGCGACCCCTAACGGGAAAAGCCGAAAGAGAATGATGATGATGTCTTTCTTTGGTTCCTCTCTAAAAAAAACGACGCCTGGGCCACATGTGCAGGCCCCTATGCCTAAAAAACAAATGATCAAAATGACTGAAGATTTAATTACTCTGATCAGGGGTAGCCAACCCCCTCCTTCTAAGAGGCCTAGGCAAGACATTGATTATGAATCTTCTGCACAGGATTCTATTTCTTCTGACTCTTCTAATGAACAGGATTTGTCTATTCCTACTTATGAAGACTCTGATGCAGAAGATTCAATTTCTTCTGCTTCTCCCCCTGAGGATTTTTCCTTTGGGGAAACTTTACATACCTTTAAGGGAACATTTCCACTGGGAAAGTCAGGATTTCTCTGACTCTAAAAAGAGACTTAGGTATTTTCTTCTTCTTCCTCAGCATAGGCCTTTGGCTGTACCTCCTGTTCTAGACATTGTTGATGTTTTTTCAGAATCTAGTATGGCTCCTAATTCTCTGCCTCCGGTACTTGTAAGCCAGACAGATACTACAGTGTTCCTGACTCCCACCAATTCCTTTTCAGAAATCCTATTGTTGATCCGGAAACTGTTTCTCAGGGTCCCAATGGCATTAAGGCCTCTACTGCTAAAAATCCTACCCCTTCTGATAGAGATTCCAGGGCGCTGGATAGATGGGGTAAGAAGGTTTACACTTCTGCAACCTTGGCAATCAGGGCTTTAAACTGTCAATTTCATATGCTTAAATATCAACAGCATATCATGGGACTACTTAAACAAAAAATTATATTAATCTCTGACTGTGTGGAAAATAAAGATTTACAGGCTTTATTACATTCAGCTGAATAAGTTGGAAAACATACTTTTCAATGTGGTTTTGATTCCTTGGATGCCTCTTGCAGGGCTGCTGTAACTGGATCTGTGCTAAGAAGGCATGCTTGGCTCAAAGAGCAAACTCTGCCTGATCATGTTAAAGCAAAATTGTTGGATGCTCCTTTACAACAGGACCGTCTCTTTGGTAATAAGGCTGAAGAAGTGTTAAAAAAGATGGAAGATAAAGCTAAATCTATGCAACCTCAAAGATTTAGTAGGCACTGGCCTATTAAGAACTACTCATTTCCAGTCCCCTTCGAGAGCTACTCAAGTCAAATCCAGACATTCCAAAGGCTCCAGGTTTCAGTCACAAGGAACTTTTAGAACAAAACAATGGGGTGCCTCCACCTCCAAAACTGGAAACAACAAGGCACCTCCCTATGGTAAACAGTTCCCCAAAACGTTCTGTCCCTCATGAACATGGGGGCTATTCAACCAGTACCAGAAGAGGAAAAGGGACAAGGTTTCTATTCAAGACTTTTCCTGGTACCCAGAAAAGACAAATCATGGCGTCCAATTCTGGACTTATCCACTCTAAACACATTTCTGGACATTCCAAAATTCAATTTGCTGATCTTCAACAGTTACTACCTATAGGTTCATACTAGGCTATCTGCCCGAGGGCATTTATAAGCCTAGCCCATAGTTTTGTGGCTTACGCCACCCCTTTTGTATGGGGAACTATACCCATTATTTTGCTGTGCCTCTGTCTAGCAGTGACACTGAGGTAATCCCTGGAGTATATCTGCGATCTCCCATCCATTGGTCAAGATTTCTCTTGAACAAGGCCAGCGAGGTGCTCTGCCTCACATATACCGGGATTTTGTTCCACAGCATAGGGAGTCTTTGGGTGATGAATCTATCCCTCCACACGCCCCTATTAATAGCCGTGTCGAGGTTTAAGTCTCCCGCCCTTGTGGCTCTGATGGATCTAGATTTTTTGAGGTGAAGCATATTCATCAAATCTGGGTTAGACATGGCCTTGTATGTCAGGCAAAGGTCACCTCTGAGCAGCGCGACTGAATAGAGCTGGAGTTCTTTCAGTCGGGCAGCATTGGACAGATTTTTGAGACCCTTATCCTTTTGGTGAGGAACTTTTGTGGCCTCCAGCTGCTGCAAGTGTCGGGTCAGATACATTCGAATGGGGCATTGTACTCAATCATTGGTCTGATGAGTGATGAGTATAGGGAGACTATGACCTCCCTTGATCTAGATGTGAATCCTTCATGATAAGGTGGGCAATGTAGAAGGTCTTCCTAACTACTTTAGCTACATGGGTGTCGAATGACAGGCTACTGTCAACCTGGGTCCCCAGGTCCCTGATAACTTCTTCTGTGCTCAGAGGATTACCACCTATATGGAAGCTAGGGGTAACGTTGTTTTTCCCAAAGGGTATGACTATGCATTTTTGGCATTTAACTTTAGGCCATGGCTCTGGCACCAGTCATCCATTTCTGTGAGACCCTTCTGAAGGATATCTGTGTCAGATGTGTTTTCACGGGCGCCCAGTTTGCAGTCATCTGCAAACTTTGTCAGCCATAACCCTCCTGTGTTTGCTTGTACTGGAAAGTAGATGCCAAACAAGAGTGGGCCCAGGACTGAGCCCTGTGGGACACCACTTGTGACAGGCTTTGAGTCTGACATGGCGCCAGCAACTCTGACCCTGTGGGTTCTGTCACTCAGCCAGTTTGCAACCCATCTTGTGATGTATGGGTTAACATTTAAGCTGATGAGTTTTTCAATGATACCCGAGTGGGGTATTGTGTCAAGGCCTTCGCCAGATCGAGGTAGGCTGTATGGACTGCCTTTCCTCATCAATGGCTTTGGTGACTGTTTCAAAAAGTCAACCAAGTTTAAAAGGCATGATCTGCCTTTGACAAAGCCAAACTGGGTTGGATCCAAAGTCTGCAAATTCCTATGTCTTTATTTATGAGGTCCATTATGATCCTCTCCATAGCTTTGCAGATAAGGCTTGTCAAGCTAATGGCGGTAATTCCCAGGGTCTGTGGAGGCACCGCCTTTGTGAAGTGGGACCACAGTCGCAGCATGCGCACTCCCTGGGTGCGTATCCAGAGGTGAGACTATGATTAAACAGCTGTCCTAGCTGTGGGTTTAATTCGCTGAGTTCAGGAGCACACAGCCTGGGACACCATCAGGTCCCATGGATGCTGTGTTTTTGCTTTGGAGAGAGCAGTTCTCACTTGGGCGTTTGAGATGTTTGGGGCTGCAACCATTTGGTATAGATATCTCTCCTTTGGGGAGGGGAGAAGTTTGCACTGAACCTGTCAGCCAGTATGTTGGTAATGTCTGTAGGATCAGTAATCTTCACATCATTTTGAACTAGTTCTGAGCATATCTGGGAGTTTCCTCCCAGGTTTCTAAATATAGCTAAAGAAGGCCTTATGATTGTCTTTTGAGTCTTTAGCTATTTTTCTCTCAAAATTTGCTTTGGATGATTTTATGAGAGCTCTTAGCTTTTTACTTATAGTAATCAAAGGTGTCTTACCTTTTAAGGATTTTGCTCTATCTTGTAGTAGCTTCCTCCTTTTGTTGTAGAGTCTGTTTATGGCTGGGGTCCACCAGACTGGGCCTTGCCCTTGGTACAAAGAGTCTTTGTTTTGCTTGGGATTGCCTTATCCATGCAGTCCTGCAGGTGCTGGTAGAAGGCATTTGTAAGTGATTCAGCGGCTTGAGTACTGTTTTCCGCTTGGGGCCTTAAAGGAGACCACACTAGTCTTTAGAAGTGTGAAAGTTTTTACTGTGGTCTTTTTATTTCAGGTGGGGGTGGGATGAGGACCTCCAGCAAGATTAGTTTGATCTGATCTCACCAGTGAGGGGTATACTTCCGGTGTTGAACATTGTGCTCCCATGTTCGTGATGATGAGATCAAGTATGTTTTCTCCTCTTGTGGGGATGGTGACTAGTTGTTCCATGGCATTTGAGTTTATGAATTCCAGGAACTTTTGGGCTAGGGTGTTTGGGCTTGAGTAGTGTTCCCAGTCTATATTAGGGTAATTGAATTTGCCTATGCTAAGCAAAGAGGCCTGATTGGTAACTAGACTTAAGAGGCAGGGAATCTTGCAGAAGATACCTCCACTTCAAAGCAGGCTACTTGCATTACCAGTTCTCTGCACTGCCTTTTGGCTTATCTACTGCACCCAGGGTCTTCACAAAGTACCTGGCTCCAGTAATTGCATTTTGCAGGCAAAGAAATATTCCAATATATCTATACCTGGGCGATTGTCTAATTCAGGCAGAAAACAAGGACATTCTTCTAAAGCATCTAGCGTTTGTAAAAAGGGTTCTAACTTGTCTAGGGTACACCATAAACGAAAAGAAATCACAACTTGTACCCTCTCAAAAAATGACATTCCTGGGTGCAAGCTTGAATACAACTGCCCAGATGACTTACCTTACGCCAGAAAAGCAAATTCAATTGGTGATTTACTTCAAACAGGTGGCCACAAAAACCCTGCTATCTGCAAGACAAATTCTGCAAGCCTTGGGGTTCATGGCCTCCTGCATTCGTCTAATTCCATATGCAAGACTGCATATGAGAAAACCTTCAGTGGTACTTAAAAAGTTTATGGAGTCACCATTGTCACAGCCTAGAAACAATGATTCCTATCATACCTTGCCTGCAACTAGAGTTCCTATGGTGGGCAGAGGCCTGCCACCAAAACAGGGGAATGCCATTCACTCCACCCCCCTGCTGCCAAAACCCTGACTACAGACACATCGGACTATGCTTGGGAGGCTCATCTGGCAAGAAAATGCATTCAGGGCAAATGGAGCCCAAATCAAATGCACCTTCATATCAATCAGAAAGAGATGCTAGCTGTACAGAATGCACTGTGACAGCCTTCAAGGACTACCTTCATCCAGGACAATTAATGATAAAGACACACAACACCACAGTTATGTGGTACATAAACATGCAGGGGGTACACATTCCTACCCCTTTTGCAGACTAGCCATGGCATTGTGGAACACGGCCTTGACCTACCAAATACAACTACAAGCTCAATTCCTGCCAGGAAAGCTAAATACTCTGGCAGATGAACTAAGCAGAAATGTTGTGGAACCACATGAATGGAAACTGGAACCACAGATTTTCAACATGTTGACATGGGAATGGGGGAGTCTAGACATAGATCTTTTTGCCTCACCCCAGAACTATCAGTTGGACAAATTCTGCATAAGAATGTATCACAAAAAAGCTTGGAAAGTGGATGCTGTATCAGTCTATGCTTTTCCCCCTCTGCCTCTGCTCTCCAAAGTTCTACTAAAAGTCAGACAGGATAAACCAAAAATGATTCTGATTGCTTCAGACTGGCCTTGCCAACACTGGTACCTACTCCTGCACAATGTGTCACACCTTCCTCTGTGGCACCTGCCTCAGACACCTTACCTGCTATCTCAGCAGAACTACCAAATTCTGCGCACTCAGCTCCATAATTTGAATCTTGCAGCGTGGCTAATCATCTAATTTCACCCTTGGCATCCCTCAGCAAACCTGTGATGGGTGTCATTTTGGAGGCTAGAAGGCCTAGTACTAGAAAATCTTATGCTGACAAATGGAAAAGATTCTGTGCCTGGAACCAGTCACAAGGAATAAGCACAGCAATGCCCAATATTCCTCGGATTTTGCAATACTTAACTGAGATGCTTCACAAGGGTCTGTCTTTTTCTTCCATAAAAATCCATGCCTCTGCCATTTCAGCTCATTACAACACAGAACCTCCCCTCTTCTTTCATCCTCTGTAAGCAGCATGTCAGAGGGGCCAAAAACTTAAGACCTCCCAGGAGAGCACCAACCCCTACATGGGACCTCAATTTTGTTTAGGAAAAGCTCACTCTCCCTCCTTTCGAGACAGCTGCTACTGCAGACCTAAAATTTCTTTCCTGGAAAACCGCTTTCCTTTTAGCTGTCACTTCAGCTAGAAGGATTTCTGAATTACCGGCTCTTAGCGCAGTGGAGCCTTTCATTATTTTTCATGTGGACAGGGTGTCTCTCAGGACCAATCCATCTTTCATGCCTAAAGTGGTATCCAGTGTGGCTCTTAATCAGACCATTCATCTGCCAACTTTCTTTCCCAATCCACAGAACAAGGGTGAGCGGATTCTGCATTCATTGGATGTACACAGACAACTTAGATTTTACTTAAACAGGACAAAATCTCTAAGAAAATCTGAACAACTACTGGTGGCATTTGCTGCAGGGGCAGAGGGAAAGGCTATTTCAAAGCAGACTATTTCCAAATGGATAAACCATTGTATTTGTTTCTGCTATATGCACCATGGTAAACCTATCCCCAAGGGGATCAGATCTCATTCCACCAGGGCTGCATCTACTTCTACAGCCTTTCTCAGAGGGGTTCCTACCAGAGACATTCTAGAAGCTGCTACCTGGAGCTCAGTTCATACGTTCCCCAAACATTACCATTTACGTCTCTTCTTTAAATATAGAGCTGGTTTTGCCACTGCTGTCCTGCAGGGCCTTATAGCTGCTCCTAATGCTGTATAAATCCATCCTCCCAACCATAGCTTTGGGAATCTACCCAAATGTAATGACTGCAACAGTGAAACATGAAGAACATAGTACAGTTGTATACACTTACCATAAATGTAGATGTTCGAGTGTATTCACTGTTGCAGTCCTGGTTACCCACCCTCCAGCCCCCAGTTTTTCTCTTACTATACCTCTCCTTTCTTTTACTATGCTTAAAAGCCTTTTTGGTGTATTTGCTTTTGTTTGGAGGTATATTTTTTGTGCTTTAATTTATTTATATATATATATATATATATATATATATATATATATATATATATACATATACATATATATCTTGCTCCCCATTTGGGGGGGCACCTGACATCTGGGGCAAGAAAAACTGATGTAATGGCATCAACTGCATGTTTTATACCCCTGACGACCTGACGTCTTGGAAGAAGGGACAGCAACCGACGCAGGACCCAAGACTTTGTTAATCAGGCTGACTCTGGGCAACCTGCCAGCAAATTACCCAAATGTAATGATTGCAATAGTGAATACACTCTAACATCTACATTTATGGTAAGTGTACATATCTGCACTTTTTCAACTTCTGTTTTGTCTCTTTGGGGTCTAGTTAACTCTCGCATAGTCATGTACCCAATGGATTTGGCTTCTGTCATACAAAGCTTAATTCTGGCAACATTAACTCTAAGTCCGACTTGTTTTTAAGAGTCTGTCAAGACCTCCATTTTGGATAAACATGACTCTGAATCTGCTGAATAATTGACTGTAGCAAGGTATGCTACAACTGAGTACAAGGCATAAATATTCAGAACATTATCCCTGAGCCTTTGATAAAATACAGAAACTCTGTAAAGATGAAAGGGTAAGACAATATAATTAAAAAAAAAAAAAACAAGTAATCTCCGTGGTATCCCCGAAGTCTCAAATCAACCCACTAAACAAGTGTAGTGGGTCCAAAAACAATTATATATTTTTTATTTTCGACTAGAAACAGACTGCCTGCCTTACTTGGATTACTTTCGAATACTTAGAAAATATATAATTGTACAGCATTGCTATTACTATTTTTTGTTTTTTTTTGTTCTGACTTAAGACGAGTTTAAGTTCGCTACTTCTACTACTATTGTCTGATCTGATTAATGTACAGTGATTAACTAGAAATATATGGACTGAAAATCTTCCACACAGAGAAGTTTCTTACAATATAATTAAAAAAGACCTACGGGGAGGAGAGTGCTGTCTTCTGTTAATCTGCCAGTACCCTTGGTTAAGTCTAGGGTGATGGACAAAACCTTACCTTGACTAGCCTCAGTATGAGCTCATCCACTCTGGGCATTCAGTAAGTGTCGTACTTAAATATGCCATTTCTGTTTTTGGAAATTGCTACAAAGTCTTATGAAACTGGCTTAGAGATCAACACAACCAAACTATTCTGTTTACTTTGGGACTTGTCATTATCCCTTATTTAAATATTTTTTCACTTCTTCACGTGCTTTCCTTTGTGACTTTCTACCAGGTAACTCAGAAAAAAAAATGTATTTTTAAGCAAAAAATGTTACTTATTTCTTTTGAACCACAGAAAACATTTCATGTATTTCAACCATACTTTTGGTGGCCATGTCCGCACCTAGGTTGACCACAGAAGTTTCAGCTTCCTTCTGTGGTTTTTAACACATTTATGTGATAGGTTAAAATTTCTTATGCCAATTGTTACGTATCATGCAGGTCTGTAAAGTATAATTGGGCATTTTTAGTACATAACTGTTTTGTACAAAAGTTGATTTTGTCATTATGATGTATATTTTAGTTAAATCATCCTAACAAATGATTTTGTGGGATGTCATTTGCAGTTTTAGGAATTTAAACTGTTTAAAAGTTTGTTTCCCTTATTACTTGCCATTATTGTTTTATTAAAATTTGTCCTGATTTCCTTTGACTTTCCAGGTTATTGTTTTGTTTTAGTCCAATTTAATTAACACTGTTGTCCATCAAGCTGTATGGAGTAGTGCCATATAGAAACTCAAATGTGGTAATCCTTTTGAAGTTTGGAGTACTTTTCTTACAGCAAAAAGAAGTGCGCAAACAACTGATTCCAGTTCTTACCAGCTTGCCCTGCGGCCTTTCGTTATGCATTGATGTATATAGAGCATGTTAGCGGACTGAGACATACTGATCTATTACAATGCATTTCAACCACAGCCTAAGATAGTAGCAGTCTAACAATCTATCAAAAATATAACTAGTTGCATGCAGTGAACATGGTATATGATACATATTATGCTTGTGTAAACAAATATATAAAAATTATTATAAAAAGTTATAAAAGCTTGGGAAGTTATATGCAGTGAAGACTGAAAGTAGTAAGTACAAAGTTATGTAAATAGGAATTCAGAGAGATTGTTGCTATTATATGTATTTGTACAGTAGAAAAAGAAGGGAAAAAGTCTTCCTTAGGGAGAATCCTTGACAGGTATTTCAGTACGCAATTTTGCCTCATAGGTTTATACAGAAATGCAGGATGACATGGTGTGAGTTGGGAGGAAGCCATTGTTTAAACATAATAGTTTTGGTTGGTAGCATGAGATGATAAATGTTAATAGCAGTCAGAGTTGCTCCACTATAACATATGTTACATATGAATGTTTAAAATGGGTGCAGTTTGCTAAAAAAACAAGTATTTTTATGTTTGGTTTTGTAAAAGTAGATATATTTTGGATTTCCGTGGGGAGGGAGCCCCATATTCCTGGTGTTAGCATAGAACACATTGTCTCTTAGTGAGTTTGTTGATCTTACAAGTACTGGGGCATTGTTGTGGGGGGAATAATTGATATGAACATATAGAGGTTAGTTTGTGACCAAAAAGGGGAAAGGATTTTGTTGTAGTGTGTTTTATGGATCAGCAAAAACAACCCTTGAATCCACCGATGAGGCCCATTGTGGCCAGCGGAGGATGGTCTACAGAACCACTCTCAGTCTTTATTGAGAAACATCTTAGACCAGTCATAGAGCAAAATAGAACTGTATTGAGAGATTCAAAGCAGTTTTTAATGGACTTAATATGATTGTATCACAAGTAAAGGCTCTTTAGAGGGTGTTTTGTTTGTAACTTTTGATGTTCAATCACTTTTTACGAACATACCGAATGACCTAGGTATACAATACACACATGAATATCTAGTATCTAATCGTGAGTATGATTTATTAAAAATAGACTTGATTTGCCATTTTTTGGAGATGGTTTTGGAGTGTAATGTCTTCACCTTTGATGGTGATATGTATCTTCAGAATGATGGTGTGGCTATGGGCACTTCATGTTCCAATAGCTACACCAACATGTTTTTAGCACATTGGGAGAACACAGTTTTATTTCAGCTGCCTGAGTTTCAGCAACATGTTGTGTTTTATTGATGTTTCGTTGATGATTTGTTTTTGTTATGGGAAGGGGAGACTGAAAAACTGACAGTGTTTCACACTTTCATGAATGGTTTGCTGGACTGCTTAAAATTTACCATGACATTTTCAATTGATCAAGTAGAGTATTTGGATTTATATATACAGAGACTGGACAATGGCCTTGTGAATACTGGTGTTTGTCGTAAGACTTGTTATAGGAATGCCTTGTTGTTTAGATCTAGTATGCACCCTCAGCATATTTTTTTGAATTTGATTAAGGGGCAAGGTATGAGGGCGTCGAGGTTGAATCCTACTACTACTGGGTTCCATGAAGAAATTGAGGACCTTACTTTGAGACTTAGTAGCAGAGGTTACACCACTGCTGAGATTGATGGGAACCTTTCTAAGATGGTTGAGTTGAGAGAAAGTGTAGCCCTGCCCTACTATGAATCTCAAGAAGACTATACATCAGTAACTGATACTATACATAGTGATAACTGTCTGAATACCTATGTTCTATTCCAGTGATTTCAAGGAAGTTAAAGTATTTACGAAGAACTGGTCCCTATTGTCGGTAAACCCTTCAATAAGTGACTTAGTAGGTCAAAGTCCGAGATTCCTATACAGGAACAAGAAGAACCTCAAGAGACTTTGTTATAGTAGAAACCTTAGAGGTATAGAGGATCTGATAACTTTTACCAAACCATGTGGTAGATGTAATTTTTGTCTTTTCATTCATAGTTCTAATGTCTTTATACATCTGGATTTGGATAAGGAATTATTCTTTAGAGCAGCAGCAGATTGTTCAACCTCTAATGTGGTCTACTTAGCGGAATGCGAGTTCTGCCACTGTTTTTATGTGGGGAAGACCAACAGACCCTTTAGAGACAGGATAAGAGAACATCTTTATGGCATTAGGACCCAGTCTGAACACAATGCCCTTTCTAAACATGTTAAGACATCAGGCAATTTACATAAGTTTAGATTTAGGGTCATTGAAGTTGTCACCCCGCATATCCACGAAGGGGACATTAAGAATCACACTGAGAATAGGGAAACTCATTGGATCATTACCCTCAGAGCGGACAGAGGGAAAGGGCTAAATGAAAGGGCATCTATTAAGCCCTTGCTTAAAGCCCGTAGAATTAGTAAGCATTAAATCTAGGTGCGGTCTCTGTTTTTCAGTGTGAGAATGTTGCATTGTTTGACATTTTTATGCCAGGTATGTTTTTTGATATATTTTTTTTAAATAGTATTATACACTGTATAGTTATGTATTTTTATTACACAGCTTTAGTGTAAAGAATTCGTGTTTTATTTGAAGTATACTTTTGATACCAGATATCTCTCTAAATATTTTGATACATTGTAACATCACATGCTTTCAAGTTGAATGGATGGTTAAGTCCGATTGGTTAAGTGTTTTTGAAAGCACTATAAATGTATTAGTTGGTTGATTATTTGGTTGAAGGTCTGATGAAGCTATTTCAGCGAAAGCGCTTACCTACTGTTTTATTTCTACAATAAATACGTTTTTATTATAATAGAACAAAGAGTTGTGCCTGGTTACCTTGCTGCCATTGTTTTTCATAAAGTAAAACGTTAACCCAAAACTAATATGGTACACTACATCAAGTAGTAGTCTAAGTAACCTTAGCTGCACTACTGGAAAATTGCAATAATTAGGGGAAAAAATCCCAAAATGCATTAATAAAAACCCTGCTGTTTACCTCACGATTAAAGTTTGAACATCACCCAGTCACTGGTCATCTTGTTCTTAGAAAGTCATAGAAAATGCATTAACACATTTATTAATTCCCACTGAAACAAATGAAAAACAGTAACTCAAGGCAAAAAAAAAAAGTCTGAAAAATACATAATAAAGACATTGTCTAGTTCGTGTGATAAATGACCTATCTTGTTACAATATGATAATGGAAGTCCATATTGTGACATGGATATACCACTCATCATGAGTCTTTTCTGCAATCTCAAGAACTTGTAGGACCACATTTGTTATAGCAGATGGGATCAAGGTCAGTTTTGTCTACTGTGGACTCTAACTTACTAGCTGCCCCTCAGTTTTCTAGTGCCATTTCCACCTTTATCATTCTGACTGGCATCGCTACCACTTTCATTGGTTCCACCTATGATATTCCATCCTCTGTTAGACTGCCTTTCCTTATTTACTGGACCGAATGCAGTTGGTTGCTTCTTGTTTGGTTCCAAAGAGGAAGAGGAAGTTTACAAGCAGCTCAAGAGATCATTGTAGTTTAATGAACTTTATTTCTTAAATTATAAACTATTGAATATTCTAAACCAGATCAGCTTTGTTGCTGAATGCATGCACATCTACAGCTAACTGGGTCTGACTTTACTGGCCTGAACATGCCCATAAAGATTTAAAAACGAAGTCATGGACATTCAGAAGCCATGTAGATGAAACACAGGTATGTCTTTAAGAGGTCATTTGCATATATCCTGTGGGCTTTCACTATAGAAGGTCTTAAACTGCAAAGATTCTAGTTTGGATGGATCTTTCTTTTGTATGATTTTTGTGTGTGATCTTTTTACCCTTTGGTTTTATATATTATGAATTTAGGTTATAGGGTATTTAGGTAGCACTTGGTGGGGGAGGGGAAGCAAGAATCCATGTCATGGCAGCCCTCTAGCATTTGCCAATGCAGACTATGCAGTATGGGAATGATAAGCAATTAAAGATTAACTCCAGTTATTGGGCATGCAGCTGCAGTCTACACAACCGACAGTGTGTGGATGACTACCATCAGTCTCTAGTTTTGCAGTCATTGCATTGATCTAGGCCTAAAGAGATTAACCTATGCGCAGTCCTAGAATGGTTGTCCATTGAAAAAAATTGCATAATAGTCCAACTGGGTTGAAATATTTTCACTGAAAACATGGGTGTAAAAGGCTCAATAAATTATGTGCTCAAGAATAGTTGCTTCAGATTGTCAAAAAGTCTACCAGGGAGTGGAAAGTGCAGCTGTGTAAAATCTTACTATAACAGTAGATGTCCTCTTCACTATTGCAGTTTTCCACAAAGGCTGGGTCTCCCGCCCAGGGCAGCCCAATACTCTGCCAGTATTCGAAAGCTTAAAGATCTTGTATGTGCTGTACGTCACATTTATGCTCCCTGCGTAGAACATAGGACATAAAACGGATGTATGGATGCAACTACCCATAACTGAGTTGCCCCAGAAGAGAACAGTCTCCATAGGACAAAGAAGTCCATGAACATTCAAAAGGAAAAAATGCAGGACAGACAAGAGGGGGTTGTTGGGAGGGAGCGAATACTGCAACAGTGAAGAGAGGAACATCTACTGTTATGGTGAGGTTTTATGCAATTATACTATGCCCTTTGCCCTTTTATATCACTGTTGCAGTATTCCACTTAAAAGGGAAAGTAAAAAAAGCTGAGGAAACCGAATGGGAGGTAGAAGGTTGAGAAGAGCTTTCATCAAACCCACATATAATGGTTTCAGCAAAACATGCTGTGGCCCTAGAAACCATATCCAACTTATGCTTCGTAAAGGTATGGACAGAAGACCAAATTGCAACTTCAGGGATGGAATTGGTGTCCAACCCCCTTTGATCCCTGTGAAAAAACAAAAAAGGAATGGTCATAAGAGCCTGGAGCTCAGAAACCGTGTATAAGTAAGAGCCAACAATAAAACAGTCTTCTAGGTATATTGTTGCAAAGAAGCAAAATCTGCAGGCTCAAAGGGAGCCTGAGTCAATTTTTACAAAACAAAGCTAAGGTCCCAAGGAAGAGGAACAGGTTTTCTTGCAGGCCTACTATGCAGGACGCCTTTAAGAAATTGTTTGACCTCAAAGTGAGAAGTCAAAGGAGGATTCAAGGACAGATGAGCAGAAATGGTTGACAAATGGGCCTTCAAAGGCGAATAGGCCAGGCTAGACTGGAGCAACTCACTCAAATAACAGAGAACCAGAGGACCATTACTGACAAAGGGTCCTGGTTATGAGCATGGTACCAGACCGAAAATCTTTTCCATTTCAGCATACATGGTTTTCTGCTTGAGGGTTTCCTTGCCTTTGTAAAACCATGAGCACATCCTCAGAAAAGAGGTGCCTGAAAGAGATCAAACCCTGTCACCCACCGTGTCAGTTGCAGAGTAGACAAGTGAGGATGGATGAGAGACCCCTTGTTCTGTGTGAGGACATCCATCTGGTGAGGTAACTTGTGATGATTTGCCCCTGGCCAGATGCATTAAGAGGGGGAATCAGTGTTGTCTCGGCCAGAAGGGAGTCACTAGCAAGATTTTTGGGGAGTCTAGCTGAATCTTCTGTAGGACTCTTGGAAGTAGTGGAAGAGGAGTGAAAGCATAAAAAAAAAATCACCTTCCAAGGGAAAAAAAAGGGCATCCATCTTCCACACCAGATGGCATGGCACTCTGGAACAGAAGAGAGGAAGCTGTCTGTTCATAGGGGAGGCAAAAAAATCTACCTGAGGAATACCCCATGGATGGACAATGTCCAGAAACATGTTTCTGTGAAGCATCCATTTGTGATCCTGTTTTGGATCTTCTCAGAGGGTCTGCCACTAGATTGTTCTCTGAAGGAATATATACTGTCTGAAGAGTTATTTCCCAAGCCCAAAGAGTCATCCTACAGAGGAGATAAGATTTTGTGCCCCCCTGCTTATTGGCATACCACATCACTGTAGTGTTGTGTGTGCACACCTTCAGGGGTCTGGAGAGAACATGGTTTGAAAAGCTTGAAGAGCCAGAATCGGAGCCCTCATCTCTTTCATGTTAATATGGTCTGACTTGTAATGGGGAGGCCAGAGGCCCTTAACTTTCAGATGACCAGGAGAAGTCCCCTACCCCTTGTCAGAGGCATTGGTGAACAGCTCTTGAGAAGGGACTGGAGGCTGAAAGGGCTGGCCTGAATTGAGAGCAAACTGTTGAATCCACCACTCTAATTCCTTCTTAAGACAGGGAAAGAGAGGTACACTGAAGTCCAGAGAGTGACAGTGCTGCAGCCAAACTGAACTGAGGTATCATTTAAGTTTCCACATGTGTTCAGTCTGGCAGGAAGAAACATTCTAATAGAAGAGGTCCTGAATCCCATGGTCCGATGAAACACCCTGGCTATCATGGCGGTCAGAAGAAAAAGAGACTGAAAGATGGTTTCAACAACAATACCTTTGGAGGCAGAGAAGAGGCCAACATTGGCACTGTCTGAATCCTGCATCCCAAATGCACATGATTCTGAGAGGGAGTCAGGACAGACTTTTGCAAGTTGATAGTAAACCCCAGACTTTGAAGAAGAGAGCTGGAGGACTGCAGATTCTGTAACAAATGACTGGGAGAAGGCACCTAAAGCATCAAGTCATCTAGGTAAGGAAAAATCTGAATACCTTGGAGCCTGAAAAAGGCAATCACTGGAGCTAGGCATTTTGTGAATACCCTTGAGGCAATAGAGAGGCCAAAGGGCAAAGCAGAGAACTGCAAATGAGAGGAAGACGCAGAGAAACATAAAAACTTTCTGAAGAGAGGATGAATAGGGATATAAAAGTAAGCATCTTTCAGATCCGAGGACACCAGAAAAGCCTGGAGTAAGAAAAGAGGAAACAGAGTTTGAAGTGTAAGCATTGGAAAAGAAGGGACCTTGAGAAAGGTGATGAGCCAGAGAGATCCAAAATAGTTCTCCAAGTGTCCTCTTTTTGAGGAACCAGGAATATCCTGGAATAAAAATCCATCCCCCCTTGGGAAGGGGGGACAGGTTGAATTGTTCCTTGGTTCACCTGGGACTCTAGAATCTCCAAGAAATGTGGAAGTTGTGCTAGAGGAGCTTGAGAACTCCCTGAAAAAGGAGGGAGAGATTTCCATACCATGAAGTAACCTTGACGAATGATGGAAAGAACCCAAGAGTCCAAAGTGATGAGACACCAATTTGGAAGACAAGGGAACAAAGGAACCTGTCTAAAAGAAGGGGAGTATTGTCAAAGAGAAGCAGACTTATCAGATAAAGCAGGCTTCTGGACCACAGAAATCTGAGAAGCCATGGCAGAAGAGGCCAGCCTCCCACCCTTCCTACCCTTGGAGGTCTGGCGGGATTGCCTGTGAACAGAGCAGATCTAGAAGGATAATTCCTCTGGAACTTAGGAGAGGCAAACATATGTTTAAGGTCCTGCAAGGCTTTGTCTTTTTCTTGAAGAAACTTAAACATGTCAGCAGTAGTAGTCCCAAAGAGATGTTAATTATCCAAAGGAGCATCCAACAACTTGGCCTTAATGTCCTCAGGCAGAGATTGGAGACAAAGCCAAGAATAACTTTGCATGATGGATCCAAAAGCCCCAGCCCTAGAAGAGGCTTCAGCAGCATCATAGTTGCACTTAATAGAGTGGCAAACCACTTGAGAAACAGAAGCTAAAAAAGATAAGGCAGAGGATTTGCCTTCAGAATCGTGGAGGTCAGAGATAACCTGACAAGCCTGAGGAGGCAAGGCCAGAGCATACCTGGTCATGTGGGTGTGGTAATTAGTAGCACTAAAGGCCAAAATAGAAGCAGTGCAAACTGTCTTGCTAGTCCTCTTTATAGCCCTGCTATCTTTATCAGAAGACAAAAGTTTGGAAGAAGGCAGAAGTTTATATGGTTTGTCAGAAGAGAGTGGCTGGATCAGCAGAAGGGCATTTAAATAATAATTGGCAATCCTCAGGAGCCTTATAGAACCTATCAGGTTTCTTAGTAGCAGGAGGCTGCGAATCAGGGAACTTGGAAACAGCAGCAAAACTATCTAACAAGGCAGACAACACAGGAGGAACTGCCGATGGTTTAGGAATATCCACCTGAAGCAATTCTCAATAATTTCTTTGAATATTAGACATTTGAGAAGAACCCCCTTAAAGAATTCCATCATCCTAGCAATTGTATCCTTAAAGGACAATTCATCGGAAGGAGACTCAGGGCTAACAGACTCCTTTTCATCAGAACCATAATCCAAAGGTGAAGGTATATTTGAAGAATAGGACAAAGACCGCTAATCAGACACTGAATCCTCATCTGAGAAATCAGGTTGCCTAAGCCATTTAGAAGGGATAGAGGTCCAGGGAGCATCAGGTACTGAAACCCTTTGAGGGGGCTTTAGGGCCATTAAAGTAGAAAAGCCCTAAGTAAACTCTTGCCATTCCATTTGAGGATCCTTAAGACAAGAAACATGCTTCAGTTTTTGTCTTTTCTTAGAGGGGACAACAGCCCTAACAAGTACCAGACGTTCTGGCCTTTGGCTAGATTTGATAAGAGAACCCAGAACATCTTCCCTGACCGGTATCTGCGGAATCCCTTGAGGACCCACCAAGATAATCAACCGTGGTTCCCCTTCGACATCTGGATCAGACACCTGCAAAGCCTCAGGGAATGTGTGAAAAGACTGATCCATGCCGGTCTCCGATGGGATCACAGCAAAAGAATCTGATGTAGATGCCGAACAACCTACAGAGCTGTTACCTGCTTCTAGAGGGACATCCAGTGGAGGCTGGACAGCTAAAGAATCTGGCTGAGACTTCTTGGCCTTCTTCTTACCTAGCGAGAGCATCTCTGGTCTAAAGAATTCTGCCTTGTTACCCTGGGCTAACTGTTTAAGTTGTTGGTTTTCGAGATAAATGGCTATGGAAGACAAACTACTACTGAGTGTTTTTAGGCACAGATGCCTTACGGATACTACAAGAGGTATGGTTGTGGGAAGCACTCAAACAAAAAAGACACTGTTCATGACGATCCTTATGGGGAATCTGCCTCCCACACTGACATTTTCCAGGGAACTTACCTGTGTTGCTAAATATTCAGTACAGCAGCAAGCTGTTCAGACCATCAGACCAACTGGGGAAAAAATGGTGTTCTAACTGGTGGAAAAGAATTCTGGGTAGTTGCATCCGTGCGTCTCTTTTATGCCCTTCGTTCCGTGCAGGGACCATAGATGTGATGTGCAGCACATACAAGTTTTTATTTATTTATTTTTACATTTGTTAACTGGGTTAGTCTGTCTGGGTTCTTAGAAGCCCTTTTTCAGCAGAGACCCGAGGAGAAAAAGCTCCAAAAAAAAAGTTTTAAGTAAACAAATAGTAAGAACAAAGATAAACACAGATCACATTTTAAGTATGCATACTTCTGAAGTAATTACGTAACACGCAGTAAAGGAATATACAGAATGGATGGAAATACAATACATATATGGACATTTTTCATATAGTATGGCAAGAAACAGCAGAAATATGGTAAGACTAAGGTCAATACATTGCTGAACCAATGTGCTAGGCATGAAGTAAGTAAACATACAGATAAAGTTGTGTGAACTTTGGAAGTTAAATTAAAGAACAGTAATAAGGGATTATGGGAACTGAGTGTAACATGAGCTAACTAGTATGGAATATGACTGGGAAAAATGTGTAGGTAGTAAGTAAGAGAGAGAGCTAGAAGTGATGCAGTTAAGTTATCCCTGAATGTTTCTTGTGTATTAGTTTAGAGCATGAACATATCCAATTTGATAGGAAAAAAAGATTTAAGCTGTTTCTTGAAGGCATTTTTGTCTTTAAGTAGTCTAAGGGCTAAAGGGAGTGTGTTCCAATTTTTTGCAACTGAGTGACAATAGAGTATTTTCCCAAAGGTTTTGTTTGGCTAATGAACTTCAAGAAAGTATTGATTAGTACTTCTTGGTTGGTGTTGAGGTGTATAAAGTGTCAGAGAATTTGCAAGGGATGGGCAGGATTTAGGATTGTTTAGTATATTGTGGGCTATAAGGAGTTGGGATTGAGGCAGTAAGTTGGAAAATTCAGGCCAGTGTAAAGCCTTTAATGAGAGGCAGTGATGTGATTTGTAAGGTTGATTTGCAGCAAATCTGGCTACTTTGTTATATGTGGTTTCTAGTTTGGATATTAGGTTACTCTATAGATGGGTAAGAATAGATGAAGCATAGAGTAGGTATGGTAGAAGCAGGGGTTGGGCAAGGGATGTCCTGGATGCATAGGGAAGAAAGTTTTTGTGACAGTAAAGCAGACCTAGTTTTTGGTATTTTTTATTGAGCTATGAATGTGATTGTTGAATTTGTTCATAATCAATTATTGCTCCAAGGAGTTTTGTTTGGGTGTCAACAGAAATTTTAGTTCCATTAAGGCACGTTACGGAAAAGTTCTGTTTTGCATGTTCCAGATTTTTAGGTAAGAAAAGTAGTAGATTAGTTTTGCTCGCATTTAGCAGGAGTTGGTTGGATTGTAGCCAGTTTTCAACTGAGTGGAGATATTTAGGCTTTTGAATACTGGCTGAGTGTCAGGCTGCCCTGGGCGTCAGATGTCTTCTATGTGGAAAACTGCAACAGTGACATAAGGACATAATAAAACACATTTTGTGTTCCTAAGAAAATGACTCTTACTTTGTCAAGTTTTACAGCCTTTGATGTGCAGTGATCTTGGGTTTATAAAAATTAAACTGCTGCTAGACAATTTATTTTATTTTTATTTATTGTTTATTGACAGGGTTAGGCCTACTAGGCTAGTAGCCTGTTTTGAGAGGAGTCCTTAGGTGCTACTTATACTACTGGGGGAAATTTGGCCAGGGCATCTGGGAGCTTCCCCCTAGTCATGATTTGTACTTGCATTGTTGTTGGAATGCAAATACTTGTGCACATCACATTCCTTGTGAGGAGGTGGCTGAGAGGACGGTGTGTGAGATGGAGCAGCAGCAGAGTGCAGACATGAATGCAGTATGCAGTGTTGTGATGGGGGATTTGGGGAACATATTACAGAGGGGGCTGCTTGAGCAAACCGATGAACAGCAGTAGAGAAACTGTATGGTTACAACCCTCCAGTTGGGAGGGTTGCAGGATAATATATTGCAAGATCTAATAAATTAGAGCCAGAGAATGAGATTTCTTGGGGTGCTGTAATGGAGAATATAAATGGAGAAGGAAAGGAAATGTTAGAGGGAAACATTGGAAGGAGGACGTATGCAGTGACAGTAGCAGTTACTTGGGAAGGAGAGAGAGAAAGACACGACAGTGCAAAAAGGAAGTTTGTAATAAGAATACAGAGTAAAAAGGAGAAGGAACTGACCAATAGTTATGGGAGAATGTAATTCTACCCTTGGGAACAAAAGTTCAAGAGGTAAGAACATTTATTCTAATTAATAAAGAGACATTTTGTGACTTTTTTTTGACTATGCAAGCTAGGGAGAGATTTTTGTGTGCATATAAAAAAAGAATGATAACCCATGGAATGAATATATATAGTAAGGACATATTTTTGAGAGACTAAAACGAAGCTACACCTACAATTCCAAATGGAATAGAGAGACTTTAAGAGGAACATTTAAAAAATGTATGCAAAGAAATTGGACTTCTTGAAAGTGTGACAATAGGGATTTATGGACCTGTGCATGGGACTGTAATATTATCCTGGAAATGGATAAAATTGTACATATTCCAAGTGTTATAAATTTTGATGGTAACAAGAGTATTGCGAAATATTTGGGGCAAACAAAGACTTGTAATTTTTGTCGAAAGAAAAGACATTTATTTAATAGTTGTGACAAGAAGAAATTGTATATATGTGGTAAAACGGCATGAAACAAAAAATGTGAACTTGGATGCTATAAATGTAAAAAAAAATGGAAAACAGGCTTTTGTGGATGGATTATAACAAAACATAGAGGATGAGCCAAGTGCTACAACTGAAGGCAAAGAGAAAGATAAAGAAAGGACTGAAGTGGAGATAGAAATGGATGAAACCGTAGCAAAAAAAGAAAGAGGGATGATGAACAAGATAATAAAGGAGATGAATTAGAGACGGAATCAAGAAGATATACATTGGAAAATGGTAAGAAGAGGAAAGACTTCTGTTGGTAGAAGAAAATTTAAAGCTATTAATGTAAAGAGAAAAAAAAAGGAATGGACGAAGCCTTTCCTGTAAGAGATTAGTACAGGATTTCAGAAAACCAAAATGAAATCTCTGATAAATCCAGTGTAAATAAACCAAACAAACTTAAAGCAATAACTCCACTGGAACCAGTGAGCACAATAAATACTCTATTCAAAACGCAACTTCACAGTTTCACTAAAAATAGCTTCCTCAGGCATAAAACCAACATACCACCAGGTTTAAATGTGTCTCTTTAAAACCTCTTATTATAACATCTACAACAAATGGTTTAATAATCATGTGATTTTATAGCATTATATATTAATGGAGTAGTGAGTATCTCGGTTTTATGCCTGAGGAAGCTATTTTTAGTGAAACTGTGAAGTTGCGTTTTGAGTAAACAGATATTTATTGTGCTCACTGGTTCCAGTGGAGTTGATGTTTTAAGTTAGGATTAGTACATGATGATATCCCCTAAACTAAGAAATAAAGAAAGGAATAACTTAAGAATTCTGTGAATTTTAACGTACTATAAAAATAATATTAGAAGAATAGCAATTTTAGAATGGTGCAACAAATGTGATATGGATATAGATATTTTGGAAAACGTATGGCCGGATTTACGAAAGCTTGCATGGAGTGCAAGAAGAGTGTAGGAGCTCACAGAGGTAATATGTCTGCCGTGCGATCCAGGTACAGCCAGCACGGGCATGCACGAGAGCTGCTAAAGCTACTCTTGCACTGACAGCATCATGGTATGCAAATTACCTAATTTGCTGCTGAAAGCTATGTAAATTAGGTAAATTTGCAATCCAGGAAACACTAACCTGTCCGTGGAAGATTAGTGTTATCTGCAGAAATGTACTCCATTGGTAACGGAGTACCGTTCTGCAAATAGCTAAATGGAGCTATGACAGCTCCAAATAAAGAATGCATGCAGTTGAGGAAGCATGCCAATGGCCAAATATAAGGCCATTGGCATTTATAAATGTTTAAAATTATTAAAATCTAACTTTTTCCCCCCCGATCTCCGATGTTTAAGCGTAGCGCAGCACTGTGCAAATGTGTGGCGCTTTAAAAAAACAGAAAATAATTTAAAAATAGCCAAAAATAGCCATTTTCACTAAAAAGCTTATCCTGCCATGCAGGTGAATGGCAGGCTGAAAACAACATGGCCACTGAGTACTGGTTGCTACGGGGGGGAAGCTCAGTGTGAGAGATGTAACCATACATTAGAAGGCAGTCCAATGCAAATGAGGATAAGGATAGTGAATCCCAATTTTTCCCAGCATGTGAGCCATGTCCCAAGAGTGTAAGTGTAGGCGTAGGTGAGTAGTAGAGTAGAATATAGGTAACATCATGAGGGGATGTGTCAGAAAGGCTGTAAGCTTATTGGAGCACTGTGTCTTGTGTTTGCCCTGAGTTGCTCAGGATTGCAAGAGTCGTGTCTACAGTTGTCCTTTTTGAAAACCAGAAACCAAAGGTGTACGCAGTGAATATATCTGAAATTTCTTGCAAACGTGCACACAGCGTGTGCGCGCTTGTTTGCGTGGTGCTGCCCTGGGCGGAAATAGAAAGAGAAAAGGAAGGAAAAGAAGTAGTAGGAAGTTAACCAAGGAGAACTAGCAGAGCTGCCAGGTGAAATCAATCAGAACCAGCCAATTACACAGGCAGCAGACTAACCCAGCCCAGCACTTTAAACTCTGCAATCAGCATTCTTCCCTGTTTTTTCCCCAAGAACTCTGCAACACTGCAGTGTACAAAGAGGAGAAGCTTCAAAACTTTAAAGTCAGACAAAATGTTAGGGGCTGCTCTTCCTATCATAAACCAACATGTGCAAGGTGCTGAGGGATGGTGGTGATGTGAATGTTGCTGAGCAACCCACAGTGAGGAGACGGAGAAAAGTGTACAGACCCAGGGTGTAACCTACCAGGGGCTACATGAGCTGGAGATAGTGGAGTGCTATAGGGTGGACAGAAACCTCCTGCAGCAAATTGTTGAGCTGTGCCGGCCACGCCTCACACACAGAACCAACAGAGGGGAACCCATCCCAGTGGATACCAAGGTATGTGTTGGCCTAAGAATACTAGCTACAGGTACCTTCCAGAGACCAACTGGTGATATGATGGAGATTTCACAGGCATCAGCATCCAGGGTACTGCACCAGTTCCTGGATGCCATGTCAGCACATGTCGGTGTGCACGTATATTTCCCCAATTCCCGTGAGGCATTGGCCAGCAATATGCATCTTTTCCACCAAATAGCAGAATACCCTGAGGTAGTGGGTGCAATAGACAGCATGCACATACACATCAAAGCACCACCAGGTGAGCAGGGTAGGGTCTACATCAACTGCAAGGGCTTCCCCTCCATCAACTTCCAGGTCGTGTGCGATGCCCAGGGCATAATAATGAATGTGTGTGCTGGCTGCCCTGGAAGTTATCGCGATTCCCACATCTGGCATCTGACGCAGCTGTACCAGAGATTTGCCAATGGGGACAACCCTGATGGTCACCTAGTGGGGGATGCTGGATACGCACTGGAGCTGTGGCTGATGACACCCATCAGAAATGCGCACACACTCAAACAAAAACTCCATAATGAGGCACACGCACAAACAAGAAACATAATTGAGCATGTGTTTGGGATGCTCAAGTCACGGTTCTGGTGCCTGGACACATCTGGTGGAGCCTTGCAGTACTCACCAACTACATGTACCCAAATTGTCATGGTATGTGCCATGCTACACAATATGATCCCGTGGAAACAGCTGCAGCAGGAACAACATGGGGCAGAGCCAAACAGCCCCCCACCATTTCCAAGGCCTGCACAGGCACAGCATGACTCGGAGGAGTAACAACCTGAGCCTGCCCCAGTAGGCAGAAGGAGGCGTGCCCAGTATGCCCTGGCCTTGGCAAAGAGGCAATGTGTAGCACATACACTGACTCAGTAGGAATCCTGGAAATGACACCTCTCTCTGACTCACACATACAGTAAAAGGGATGCCGAACTTGGCACTACCTGTTTTCAAACATGTATAGGGAGTGTACTATGTGCATCCGACATATGCAGCCCTGCAGCACCACCTGAGGCATGAGTCCCTAGTTTAAGCAGTATAAAGCACTGCTAAGCACATTTTACCACTATTGAGCATATTTCAATACAATTGCTTGTAGCTGCACACTGCGCTAACCACCGCAACGTCGGGCAATGTTGGGCAATGTTGGGCAAAGTCTGATAAACACGCTTACACCTGCTTTACTGTTCCTTAACCAGTCAGGTCTGCCCAGCAGGAAAATAAAAAGCAGTGACAGGGCTCGAACTCGGGATACTGTACACTATAGTCACAGTACTGAACCACTAAGCCATGACAGCATTTCACTGACACAGATACAACTTAAGTCACTCACACATACCAGTTGTGGGGGGTCACATACCTAACAGTCACAGCCAGCAGGACAATTGTAGACAAACACAAACAAATGCTATATCATGCCCTCCGAAGAAGCATATGAGTAACCTCCCCCCAGGCCTATGCAGACAGATAACAGCAGGCCAAACAGTGTGATGTGGATTGGGTAGGCTATGAAGTCACAAATTAATTTGCTTGTAATTGGAAGCTAAGGCCTGTAGTACAGTGGCATGCCTCAAGCCAGTACGATAGGCAACAGTACAGACTGAAATGGAGTACCTGACATAGCAGTGCAGGCCTAGCAAATGTGTATAAGTGTCAGGTGTACCCTTCATCCTATGTACACCCACAGTAACAATCAGGTGTGTCTCCCCAGGTAGAAATGTACAAATAATAGCTGCCCCTCCTGTATGTAGAAATGTTGATAAGTCTATGCAAATTAACTCATGGAAGCCCTGCAGGCACAACATGCTTCCTATCGATGTACAACACAAAGGTGAGCCCTGAGGTAAAAAACAACTTGATTTTTCACACACACATAGTGTATATGCCCATAGAGGGCATGCTCACACACTTAAACGAAGCAAATGTCAGTCAACAACATACTGAAAGGTCATTCTGGGCATGCTCACACATTTAGGCCTTGTCTGAGTACAGCAGTGGGCCACACATATCTGGCAGTTGCAGTTCTTACTCCAGGCACTTGTCACTATTCACCAATCCTGCCTTGCGCACACAGTGATATGAAAACAGACCCATATAATATATTGGATGCCTGTCATAATCAAACTATGTATTACAAGTACTTAAGTTGTTCAAAGAAAGTGAAAATGCAAAGAAGATCAATAAATCTCCGATCAGTATCATCAAGAAGCAATGAGCACTCCTAACATTATCCAAGCCATGTTCTAGCAAAAATATTGCCAAAGAGTCCATAGAAAACTATGAAGCTTTCTTTCGCTATGTCATAAATATCAATGTAAACTCGTATATGTTCTGAGTCCGTGCAAAGTGCAAGTGAATACATGTACATGACTGGCATTGTAAACATCTTGTCAGACAGGTTCATACATATTTACCCACCTTTCACTGACAAAAGGGCCCATTACCATAACTGGAGATTGTGAAAACCCAGAAATCACATATACAATGGTTAAACAACTCTATCCAAACCTAAAAATATGGCGTCTATGGCTTTTCCAATATCCCACACATGTCGTATCCACAAAATCAACAACCTGTGCATAAAAACACGTACGTCATCTGATGGATTGCCAACTGTGACACAGATAGATCCCACAAGGTAAGAATTGTGGTTTCCTGTTCAAGCTGGTAACAACTGCTGTCCCCCATGGCTCAGTCCTGGGACCCCTCCTGTCTGGTGTATACTTTTCAGAAATACAGTCAAACACACGAGGGCTATGTTTAGCAAAGTTTGTGGATGACTGCAAAAAGGTTGTCATAATCGATGTTTGGGACAACAGAGACATCCTTAAAAAGGGTCTCAGTCAGACAGATGTGGTGTCAAAATTATGGCCTCGAGCTACAGTCATACAAATACCACATAGGTGCCAACACCCTAAGTATGGAGGTAATAATAAGGGATCTATGGACACATGGATAATCATCTCTTCTTCCAGAAACACATTCACAAAGTGGTTAGAAAATCATGCTGTGTGTTCCCACAAATTGCCAAGGTCTTTGCATGTAGGTCAAAGGAGGTTCCCTCTACTCATCAGTCATCAGACGCATCAGAGAGCATCGCGGCACACTTGCGATGAATCTGACTAGGCACCTTCAGCAGCTAGAAAGACCACTGAAGTACTTCAACAAGAGGATTACTGGCCTCAGACAGTTGCCCCATGCAACAAGACTGAATTTACCTCAATCTGTACTCTGTTGCATACTGTCTACTCAGGCGATCTCTGCCCAACAGACAGGTCCATGTCCAATGCAGAACTGATGTACATGCGCTATCTGAAGTAAACCCAAGCTCACTATGCCACATGCTCTAGGGATATCATCATCACAACAATAAATAGAACATGTTGGAGGGATATATTACTAACTCACAGATTTTCCTTGCTTTGGGACAGGCTCCCAACCTACATTAAGCTGATTCCCCTAACTAACACTCTTCCAGAGGAGCCTTGATGAGTGTATGTGAAACTGAGCTGTCAAACCATGGATCACTTCATCAGCTCTACTACACAGAGGCCTAGGGAACTAACCCCATGAGTGGTGATAGCTGCACACTCTGGCCATACTAATATATGCCTTCAGTAGATATATATATATATATATATGGGGAACACAGTATAATAAGCCAAAGATGGATGGGCAGAGATGTGTGTAAGAGGGTGACCATGACAGGGAGCCATCCAGGACTGTCCCACCCAGCACACATCCCAATGGCACAAAAGACATGAGGTGCACATCTCACTCACTGTACATAACAGAAACCAGTATCTGTAAGCGTTAGTGTATGTGGTCCATGTGCCTGCTGTACAACATGACTGTACAATGAAGTACACATCTACTATCTGTAGACATGTACCTGTCACATAGGTTCATAGGTATGTAGTAGACTATCTTCACGAAGGCATATATTAGCCTAGGCAAGTTGTGCAGCTTTCACTACCCCATTGGGTAGTCTCTCAAGCCCTAGTTCTAATAGTTAGTACCCTAAACCCCTTTCTAGTGGGGCTGCTGGTGTGATGCCTGGCGTGAATTGTCTGTTTCCCATCCACTCATCAAGGTTCCTGTTGGAGTGTCAGCGAGGGGCTCTGTCTGATGTACATTGGGACTCTGTTCCACAGTAAGGCAAGTGTTTGGGATAATACTCTATCCTACCAGCATGTTGTATTCATTGTTGTGATGAGGTTCATATCCCTGGAGTGTGTAGTGCGACTCAGTTTTGTTATCCGTAGATGGAACATGTTCAACAGTTATGTGTTGGACATGGCTCTGTATGTTAGGCAGAGTGTGCCTCTGAGTAGGTGGTACGCAGTGGAGAACAGGTTTAGTTTTACCAGTTGTGTTGCATAACACAACTGCTTGAGGCCAGTAATCCTCTTGGTGAGGTACATCTGTGGTCTCTACAGCTGCTGGATATGCTTACTTGAGTACATCCAAAATGCTGCATTGTACTCAATGATGGGTCTGATGACTTAAGAGTAGGGGGCCACCACTACCTCTTTTGATCCTGATGCGCAAACCCTTTGTTAATTAGGTGGGCCACATAGGATTTCCCAATCACTTTGGCAACATGGCTGTCAAAGGAAAGATGACTATCTACTTGTGTCCCCAGATCCCTTATTACCTTGTCAGTTTTAAGGGGGTAAGACCTATGTGGTAGTTTGTGGGTACTTTGCACCAAAGGGGATTACTATGCATTCTTCCACATTGAGCTTGAGGCCATGATTCTGACACCACACATCTGTCTCACAGAGTCCCTTCTGGAGAGTATTTGTGTCATCCGGGGAATCTGTTATGGCAAACACTTTACAGTTCCCAGCAAACTTAGTCAACCACAACCCTCCTGTGTTGGCATGTACTTTTGAGAAGTCTATACAAACAGGAGGGACCCCAGGACTGAACCCTGGGGGACACCAGTTGTTACTGGTGTAGAGTCTGACATGTAGCTAGCAACTCCTAATTTGTGGGATCTATCTGTGAGCCAGTTTGCAATCCATCTTGTGATGTATGGATTCATGCCCAGGTTGGTGAGTTCATCTATGATACCTGACTGGGGAATGGTCTCAAAGGCATTAGCGAGGTATACGTAGGCTGTGTGGAGCTCATTTCAATCATCTGTAGCCTGGGTAATTTTCTCAAAGAAATCCACCCAGTTCAGGAGGCGTGATCTGCATTTGACAAAGCCAAACTGGGTGTGCTCAACTGTGTGAAGGTTCCCAATGTCTTTATTGTTGACTTACGTTATGATTGGCTCCATTACCTTGCAGATCAGACTCATCAGGTTCATAGAGCGTGAATACCAAGGGTCTTTTGTGGCCCCACCCCTGTGGAGTGGGAAGAACGTTGCTGTGCAGCATTCTATGGGTACATATCCTGTAGAGAGCATGTAGAGAGAGGTGTAGGTATCCTTGATGAATATGGATACATCTTCACCCTATGTACTATGATCCAGGTTCTGATGCTGGAAGGTATGGAATGAGTAGTATCCTGGTAGTGCTGGTGTGCTGTCTGGAGCCTTGAACTAGGTTTCTGTTACTGCACAGATATCAATATTCTCCATACTGAGAAGTGCCTCGAGTGTGTGCATCTGGAGGCTGAGACTTCTGGCAGTGAGTAGCATTTAGCTCACTTTGTGGTTATTTGTGTTGGTTACAGGGCTTGGTTTGTCCTGAGTGACTGGTGTTCCACACCTGAAGTCAACGCCTCATTGGTCCGATCTGACCATAAGCTAATTACCCTACATATCCACATTCTGCCCCACCCCCATTAAGGAAACCATGTTAAAAATATCTCCAAAGACAACTTCATGATTCTTAAGACAGAAGTGGTGAACTTCAGGACACCCATGCAGATGGACAATACAGTTATGACTACTGAATCCTACACAATTGCACTTTATAAGGACTTACATGAGTGCATGGATCGTGCTATCCCAAACAGAACCAAGACACTATCCTCCAAGAAAAGGAAGCCAATCTGGTGGTCTCCTGCCATAAACAAACTGCACAACAGAAGGAAGAAACTGTTGCAAAAGAGGATAAAACCCATGAGTGGAGGAGCTCCCTGGTCAGCCTCAGTAAGAAGCTGCGATCCCTGATAAAATCCTCCAAAGCTAGTTACGAAAACAAAATCGCCACTGATTCCAAAGACAACCACAAAGCATTCTATAGCTATGTTAAGAATCACAATGGCAACACTCAGATCTGCTCTGAGTTACAGCACAGTGACAATATACAGACCCGACTGATATTGCCAACATCCTGGCAGATAGGATCACTGCTAACTTTACCCCCCTCTCACCCATGAAAGAGCCCATCTCTATACTGGAAGAATGCAAAGTTGCTGTAATCACAGCTGCACAGGTAAAAACCACCCTCCAAAGCCAGGAACACAGCATCCATGGGACCAGATAACATCCCAGGCTGCGTTCTACACGAACTACAGAACGAACTGGCACCACACCTAAGTACCATGTTCAATCATGGCTTCATCTCAGGCTTTGTGCCTGCTGAATGGCGCACAGCAACAGTTATCCCCCTACACAAGGGGGGAGCCACCACGGACCCCAGGAACTAGCGCCCCATTAGCCTGATGAGCCTGGTCTGCAAGCCCATGGAATGTATCATCGTGGAACTTATAAACAAAGACATTGGTAATCTCCAAACTCTGGACCACAACCATTTCGGGTTTGTAAAAGGCAGATCATGTCTCCTAAACCTGATAGACTTCTTTGAAGCAGTCACCAAAGCCGTAGACAAGGGTAAGGTGGTTCACACAGCCTAGCTTGATTTTGCCAAGGCTTTCGACACCATCCCCCACTCTGGAATTATAGATAAACTCGATAAACTAGGTATAAATCCATATGTCACAAGATGGGTTGCCAACTGGCTCAATGACAGAACTCACACTGCGAAAGTAGCAGACTCCAAGTCCGACTTCAGACCAGTGACAAGTGGAGTACTACAGGGTTCAGTCCTGTGTCCTGTCCTGTTTGGTATCTACTTCCCTGAAGTACAGGCTAACACAGAAGGTCTTTGGCTAATGAAGTTCCCAGATGACTGCAAACTAGGAGCCATAATTGAAACTACTAATGATATGGACATCCTACAAAAGGGCCTCACTGAGACAGATGCCTGGTGTCAAAGCCATGGCCTCAAGCTCAGTGCGAAAAAGTGCATTGTCATCCCCTTTGGTAAAAACTCTGTACCCATGAACTACAACATAGGCAGTAGTATACTTAACACTGAAAGTGTTATAAGAGACCTTGGGACACAGGTGGTCAGTATAATCTCCTTTGATAATCACATCGCCACAGTAGTCAGGAAATCCTTCTACGTGGCACACCTAATCACAAAAGGTTTCTCATGCAGAAAAAAAAGAGGTCATTGTTCCCCTCTACTCATCACTCATTAGATCCATTATAGAGTACAACGCCCCTTTTGGTATTTACCTCACAAGACATCTACAATAACTGGAAAGCCCGCAGAAATATCTCACAAAGAGGATAAGTGGCCTCAAATACATGCCCTACACAGACAGTCTCAAAACACTCCAGCTTTACTCTGTTGCATATCGCCTACTCAAAGGTGATCTCTGCCTAACATACAAAGTTATGTCAAACACAGAGCTGTTGGAAATGCTCTACTTAAAGAAATCCCAATCTCTCCGAGCTTCGTCCCCAAAACCCGGACCGAAATACAAAAGGAGGGGGTTTATCCATTTTCATAAAGGATACCCACACCTCCAGGTTAGTGGCACAGCACGAGGCCTCGCAGACCATCCAAATGCAACTAACAGTGGGCAAAGCTGCTTATCCGATTGTAGCCTGCTACAGATCACCTACCTTGTCTCAGGACCCTCACTCAGCATTCCTGAGAACACTGGAAAATATAAAGGTCCTACCAAACACCATGATATTAGCAGATTTCAACTACCCAAACATTGACTGGGAGAATTACTCAAATACAAACTCCTTTGCCCAATGCTTCCTAGAATTTATAAACTCAAATGCCCTGGAACAGCTGGTCACCACGCCCACTAGAGGTGACAACATAGTGGACCTGATCATCAACATGGGGGATCAGTGTTCCACATCAGAGGTAAACCCCTCACTGGTGAGATCAGATCATAAAGTAATCACACTGGACATCCACATCCCGACCCCACCCCCAGTCAAGGAAACTACTGTGAAAAACTTTTTCAAAAGCAAACTTCACACTTCTCAAGACCGAAGTGGAAAGTTTCAAATCTCCCTTGCTATAGGATAATGCTATCCAATCCGCAGAATCCTTTACAAGTGCATTATGTGAGCATCTACAGGGATGCATGGATCGAGCCATCCCGAGTAAAACCAAGACTCACTCCTCCAAAAAGAGGAAACCAGTCTGGTGATCCTTGGCCATAAATAAGCTATACAACAGAAGGAGGAAACTGCTGCATGATAGAGCAAAATTCCAAAAAGTAAAGGCATCACTGATCATTATTAGCAAGAAACTACGATCGCTCATAAAATCATCCAAGGCCAGTTTCTAAAGAAAAATTGCCAAGGAATCTAAAGATAACCACAAAGCCTTCTTTAGCTATATCAAACATTTAGGTGGTGACTCTCAGATATGCTTTGAGCTACTGCAAAATGGCAAAAAATACACTGAACCAACTGACATTGCCAACATCCTGGCAGACATGTTTAGTGCAAACTTCACCCCCCCCACCCTCAAAAGGGTCTGTGTCCATCCCAGAAGAATGCAGAGCCCCAGACATCACGGACATGCAGGTAAAAACAGCCCTCTCCAAAGCTAAGAACACAGCATCAATGGGACCGGATGATGTCCCAGGCTGCGTCTTACACGAGCTCCAAAAGGAACTAAACCCTCACCTAAATTCACTGTTCAGACTCAGCCTTACCACAGGCTATGTACCCAAAGAATGGCGTACAGCAACAGTCATCCCGCTCCACAAAGGTGGTGCCACAACAGAACCTGGGAACTGTCACCCTATAAGCCTGACCAGCCTGGTCTGCAAAGCTATGGAGCGAATTATCAGGGAACTCATAAACAGAGACATTGGGAACCTCCAGACACTGGACCCTACCCAATTCGGCTTTGTTAAAGGCCGATCCTGCCTCCTAAACCTTGTTGACTTCTTTGAAACAGTTACCAAGGCCATAGATGAAGGGAAGGTAGTCCACACATCCTACCTGGACCTCACTAAGGCCTTGACGCCATTCCCCACTCTGGCATCATAGACAAGCTTACCAGCTTGAACATTAACCCCTATGCCATGAGATGGGTGGCTAACTGGCTCACTGATAGAACACACATGGTCAGAGTTGCCGGTGCCATGTCCGACTCTAAACCAGTCACAAGTGGCATCCCACAGGTCTCGGTCCTGGGACCCCTCCTGTTCAGTATGTACTTCTCTGAGGTACAGGCAAGCACGGGAGGACTATGGCTGACCAAGTTCGCAGATGACTGCAAACTGGGGGCCATAATCGACTCTCTGGCTGATGCACACATCCTCCAGAAGGGTCTTACAGAGACAGATACCTGGTGTCAAAACCATGGCCTCAAGCTGAATGCCAAAAAAATGCATAGTCATCCCCTTTGGAAAAAACAAAGTGCCCACGAATTACCACATAGGTGGTAATCCACTAGGTACAGAAAATGTAATTAGGGACCTGGGGACCCAGGTAGATAGGAACCTCTCCTTTGATAATCACATTGCCAAAGTGGTTAGATATTCCTTCCATGTAGCCCACCTAATCATGAAAGGGTTCAGCTCTAGATCAAGCGAGGTCATTGTACCTCTCTACTCATCACTCATTAGGCCCATAATAGCGTACAATGCCCCATTTGGTATGTACCTTAATTGGCACATGCAACAGCTGGTAAGACCACAGAAGTACCTCACCAAGAGGATCATGGGCCTCAAAGAGATGCCTTATGCAGCTCGACTAAAGTAACTCCAGCTCTACTTGGTTGCTTACTGCCTGCTCAGAGGTGATCTATGCCTGACGTATAAGGCCATGTCCAACCCGGAATTAATGGACATGCCCCACCTCAAGAAAAACAAATTTCTTAGAGCCACACACTCCAGTGAATTAAACCTCAGCAAAACAATAAACAGGACATGCTGGAGGGATAGATTCCTGTCCCAGAGACTTCCCTCGCTCTGGAATAGAATCCCAGTTGATGTTAGGCAGAGCCCCTCGCAGACTGTCTTCAAGAGGAATCTTGACGAGTGGATGGGAAATTGTAAATTTACCCCTGGGATCACTTCAGTGGCCCTGCTAGACAGAGGCCCAGGAAACTAATTTAAAAGGGAGGCGAAAGCCAACACATTCTGGTTAGGCTTATAAATGACCTTGGGCAGATAGCCTAGTACCTACCTATGAACCTAGATGCTCTAGGGACCTAAACCTGGTCACCACAATAAACAGAACATGCCGGAGGGATAGATTCCTGTCCCAGAGACTTCACATACTCCAGAATAAACTTCCTATCTATATCAAACAAAGCTCCTCATTAGCACTCTTCAAGAAAAATCTTGATGATTGGATGGGAAATAGGAAATTCACCCTGGGGATCACTTCTGTGTGTCTGCTCTACAGTGGCACAGGAAAATAAATTTTTTGGGTAGCAAAAGCCAAGGGTACCTTTTTGGCTGGGCTTGTATAGGCCCCAGGGCCGATAGCCTAGTACCTACCTATGAACCTTTGAGCCTTGCCTAAAAAAGGTAATATGGGGACAGCAAGAGCCTTGGCCAGTATTCAGAAGCATAGGGGCGAGAGGTGCAAACCATCTGTAGCGAAGCAACAAGGCTTGTCTATCATGTCATCACAGGCAGACAGAGACTGGATCCCCTTTGAATGACACCAGAAGCTCAGCCAATTGTTGAAGTTTATCATCTTTCTGTTATATTGCAGTATCATGTAGGTGAAGGTAAGATGCTTCTCAAGGTTTGACCCTGTGTGTGCCAGCATGTGGTGCATCAACCCATATATGATATGGTCATGGCCTATGCATACAATACACCTAGTATGATAAGCCTGCTGAGGTTAGCAAATGTGAAAAAAAACCTTTGTGCAGACTGTCAAGTAATGTCTGTATTGCACCCTGTAACTCCATATTGCTTGCTGAAGTGTAAAGACGTACTTAGTTTGGATTAAGAACACTGCACTTGCCAACTGTGTGTGTGTGTGTCTCTCCCTGGGGAGAGAGCAACCTTTTTGGGGACCACACACACCCCTTAAACATGGTATACTCATCTTTGTCGTCTCATGATGTCACCATCTTGCAAATATACCTGTGGAAGGGTGAAATCCCAGTAATGTGTATAGCGCGTTGTGTAAATGCGTACTGCTGTAGTATCATAATGTAGTTAGGTAGGGGTTTGAATCCTGCACTTGCCAACTGTGTGTGTGTGTGTGTGTGTGTGTGTGTGTGTGTGTGTGTGTGTGTGTGTGTGTGTGTGTGTGTGTGTGTGTGTGTGTGTGTCTCCCTGGGAAGGAGCAACCTTTTTGGAGACTACTCACACCCCTTAAAAGTGGTATACTCATATTTGTCAAGTCTCATGATGTCACCATCCTACAAATATACCTGTGGAAAGGTGAAATTCCAGTAATGTGTATAGCGCGTCATGTAAATGCATACTGCTGTAGTATCATAATGTAGTTAGGAAAGAGTTTGAATCTCGCACTTGCTGACTGTGTGTGTGTGTGTGTGTGTGTGTGTGTGTGTGTGTGTGCGCGCTCCAGGTGTGTGACACTGTTGGCCAATGTGAAGTGGGTTTTGATTTTTCTAGTGTATGACATCACAATGACAACTGTATGTGCATTACACATGTAAGGTAGCTGTGGTGCAAATCCATATACATACATGTGACCTCAAGTATTTCATAGGTGGGTACTCTGCTTTCTCCATGAACGCATCTGTTATCTTTGCCAGAGTGCGCTGACGCTTTCCAGACCTTAGGTCACTTCTGTATGCTTGTGACAAGCTTAGCCACTGCAGTGATCCCTGGGCTGCGTCTTCCGTTTCACATCCACTCATCACGGTTTCTATTGAAGAGTGTGAGTGAGGGTTTATGCTTGAGGTATATTTGAAATCTGTTCCAAAGCAAGCAAAGTCTGACAAAGATGACTAATCATTATAGGTGTGCAACAACCTCTGTGGATCTGCATGCAAACCCTTTATTGCTTATGTGCTCCACAGAGGGATTTCCAAAACCCTTTGGTAATGTGATTGTCACAGGAGAGATGACTTAACACATGGCTCTATGTATACATTAGTACCTGTTCCACATTTTGGGGGCTACTACCTATGTGGTACTCTGGGGATACTTTGTTTTCTAAAAGTGGATAACTATGCTTTCTTTGGCTTATAGCTTTACAGCATGAGTTTGACACCAGGTATCTGTCTGTATGATACCCTTTTGGAGGATGTATGTGTCATCTGGAGAATAAAGTATAGCCCACAGTATGCATTGTCATCAAACGTGGGCAGACATATCCCTACTGTGTTTGCTTGTACCTAAGAAAGCTATATGCCAAACAGGAGTGATCCCAGGACTGAGTGCAGGTGAATACCACTTGTTACTGGCATAGAATAGTACGCGAAGGCTACAAATGTTACTGTGTGTCCTACATCTTCATCTAACAATCGTTTATGGTCAATCTCTTGAGGTTATGTATAATACCAGTATGTGGGATGGGTATGAATTGTTGGTGAGCTATAGATTGGCTGTGTTGACCTCCCCTCCCTCACCTATAGCCTTGTTGACTGGCTTGAAGTTTACTAGGTGTAGGAGCCATGATCTGGCCTTTAGAGAACCTAAGTGGGTATGGTGGAGTGTTTGCAGGTTCATAATGTCTCTGTTAATGAGTACCATGATGCTGTGCTCCATAGCCTTCCAGATAACATTGGTCTGGCTTATAGGGTGAAAGTTTCCAGGACCTGTTGTAGTTCTACCTTTAATCAGTTTATGTTAACATTTGCACTGGGTGTGACGAGGGTGGACAGGTTTAAGAATAATTATATTAGAGGGTCAGGCCAGGTTTGAAGGTTAGTAGACCATGCCAAATGGGCAGGATTAAGTTGGTTTGTACATGTGCTGAGGAGGGATGCAGAGTATATTGTGAAATAGATGCTAAGGATGAAGCCACCAGGTAACAGGAAAAGAGGAATGCCTAAGATGAGGTTTATGGCTGTGGTGAGAGAGGACATGCAGGTGGATGGTGTGATAGCGCAAGATGCAGAGGGCAGGAAGAAATTATGTACTGTGGCGACCCCTAATGGGAGCATCTGAAAGGAGAAGAAGAAGAAGACGACGTTGTAGCTCAACTCTTGTAGACTGTGAACACCATTACCGTGTGTCATTCCACAAGTATGTAACCTGTATAGAGGCTGCATCTGGACAGAGCGTTTAGGTGAGTGGTGACTTCATATGTCAGCTTGTGTATGACACAGCCAGGGACACTGTCCAGTACCATTGCCACTGTGGTGTGTACTTTGTTAGAGATGTTTTAACTAGAGTGTCTGTGAATCATCAGGTTTTACATTCTTCAGGTCTGGAAATGTGGCCCTTGTGTAATGACAGGGTGGTGAAATCCGCATTCAAACTGTCTGACAAGGAATTGGTAACGTCAGTCAGATAAGTGTACTTTGTGACCATTTACATTAACTGTGACCTGATCTGAGATTTCCCCTGTAGATTATGAACAACACTGAAGAAAGCTTTAGTGTTGTCTTTGGAATCCTTGCCATTTTGTATTTTGAAGCTTGCCTTGTATGTTTATTGAGGGATTGTATTTTCCCAATGATATTGACCAGAGAGGTTATCCCTTCTTGGTATGTAACTCTTTTTTGGTACAACTTCACACCTTCTATTATATATTTAGTTTATGGCAGGGGTCCATGAGACTAATGCACATTTACTGTATAAGTGAGAATTTCTTGTGTTTATGATAGCACAGTCCATGCAACCCTGTAGGTGAACAGTGTGCATTAATAAAGGGTTATGCAGCTGGGACAGTGTTAACCTTAGTAATGCAAACCAATGACCGATAGCAACAACAGCATCACCCACAGCACAGTGTCAACCTATGTCATACACACACGTGTACTCAAGTTCCAAAATGTATGTAGTACAATGTATACTGGCCACCAATAGAAAGTATGGAGTGTTAACACTGGCCAATACAGGGCATGTCACCCTGCCCATGTGTCCAATATGCACGTGCATGCAGACAGTGCACCTCCACCATGTTCACAAATGTGCACCTGCAGACCTGTGCTGCACACACCCCACACTTTACTGTCCACTGTATAACACATGCTGATACAACTACACACATCAGCCAAGTGGCACATGGGCAAACAAAACACAACACCGGTGGAAACAATACAACATTGCTAATTACAGCTTTAATGCATCATGCCTGTTCAGCTACACCTTCAAGGATATCATTACACTTTACTGCTGACAACATGCTACACATTCAACCATTGCTATACTTTATTAAAGTCACCCTGTGCATCAGCACCATGTTAGCCTGTTCCTGCATCAGTGTTGCAGATGACAGGAGGTGGCACGGGTTTCATCATATGCACAGGGTGAGTTGTTGGTTTGCTAGAGGCCTACACTGAGCCATACAATCGACATGTGAGTGTGAGGGCCATGAGTACTGTTATGGGCCAATGTTGATGTAATGTGTGCGGGTATGTGTTTGCCCTAGGTTTCTGGTTTATATGTGTGTGTCTGCATGCACACAGTTCCACCATGTGACTGCCATATATGGTGATTTGTGAGACAGCTACAGACTGTACCTGGCAGGCTTTGCAGATCACCTTCTCTGACCACGGATACGGAACCTGTGCCTGGCAGGGGTGCTACAGACAGTATCGGGTACTAATCCAGACTGGGTACTATTCGAAGAGGTTGACATATGTCCACTGGATCTAGGTCCTTGCTGGGACTGGCCAGAGCCACGTGCACGTAGTCTTCTAGGACGGTCTATGGTCACCCCCCCCCAACATTGCTGGGGCTGGTACTGGCACTACGGGAGCGGCTGTGACTTGCTGGACGTCCATGGCGACCTCCAGCTGCTGATGTTGTTGGCATACGTTCACATCGACATCTCAACCATCCCACACTGTCCTGTCACATAGACATGACATTGTGGAGGACATCCAATGTCTCACCCCAACATCTATCAATGACCTCAGTGTAATTACATATGGCACCTGCTAGGTCATGGATACTGTCATTTACAGAGGTATTATGAGCCCTCTGTGCCCTTAGTCCCTGTCTGGTGTACCACTCCATTCGTGTCTGTGCCTCCTTGAAAGCCTGGAACATGCGTGTGGTAGAAAGAGGTGTGGCATGTCTGCCAGGGGCATGATGACCAGCAGTGCTCTGACGAGAACCTCTGGGCATCTGCCTATGTGGTACCGTTCCAGACATCTGGCTATGGCTGCTTTGTCCTGATACATGTGCCATAGGTAACACATTGTCCTGGCCAGTGCCAACCGTACACCGTCCCTCAGCTAAGGGCAATGGTGATGATGGATGTACAGGCAGTATGACTGTGTGCATGGATGGGGTGGAGACTTGTGTACTGAAAATTGGTGGCCCAACAACAGACCCTGACAAACCTGCCTGTGCCTCAACACACCTATCCTCATTATCACTGTCTGTCTCAGTGACATAGGTTCCCTGCTGTACTGAACCAGCCCCACCTCGGCACATGTGAGAGGAAAACAGGAATCACACTAAGACCCGAAGAGGATGTCAGACCGCATGCACACATGTGTACATACGCACAAGCGCACACACAAAAATACACTCCTCCCTAAAGCAGACATATACAACACCAGCAATCTCAGAACATACACAGTAGCAGGTGATGGTGGGGTACAGTATCACAAGCAAAACAGTCATATCACACATGTCAGCATGCAGGACATGTGTTGCTCAACAGCATGCAGTGCAAGTGTAGACAGTCCTTGTTACTAACAGTATACATGGCTTTGATGCATGTGTTTTGTTATTAGGTGATGGGCCTCCCCCCTGGAACACAATGCATACATGGACACAACATTGGTGTGCAGGTATTCAAAACTCTGTAATGTACTGTGCACCATAACAAACAGGTGTACACACCATGGCTGGATGTGTATCTGTGTGTCAGATAGGTATCCAGTGCTGATTACAGCCTCTGTGTCTTTAGCAAATAATTGTTGACACATTTTTAGCACATGCATGATGAGTATTCACACAACATCATCAGTGGTGCATGGATAATTGATGGAATACCATTTGGCCACATACCCAATGTACGGTACTTATGATGAGTGTAGATCATATTGTGGACATGTCAGTGTCATCCATGACATGGCATGCTAAAACACAACTGCATATTTAAACACTACACATACCCAATGTGTGTCATATCACCTAGTCACTCAATAGCATCACAAGACATATATGTGTCAGTTGTGCAAATGGTGATTGGTATGCTTATTGCTTGGAGGTGCATATGTGTGCACACATGCAACATCAAGGTGTATAGCAATGAAAGCTATGTGTAGTACTGTGGTTACAATAACTGGATGGGGTATAGTACCATAGGCCATCATCATGTGGTCACTCAAGGCTACAAATGTTTCCCAAACCAGCACTACCCATGCTGTACCGGCACTGTACTACCTTGGCTACATTCACCATTTCACAACCAGTTGTTACATGAGTTTGTAAGGAGGCCAATAAGGAGCATTCCCTGACATGAATGTGTAGTGTGTTGTAGAGTATTTAAATGCCCCATGATAGGACTCTACCCCTCAGGTATATTGTGTAATGTGTGGATGAGATTTTGGATACTGGACTGTATCTTTACAGAGGGTTTGGGAATCCTTTATGTGTAGCATGTTAAAATGCTCTGTGTATGACATAGATGTGTATGTTATGTGCATGGTGAATATCAACTGTGCCTATCCAATGGTCACTAGAGTCTAGCCACATTTGTTTGAGATGGTCTGGGTATTGCATGTGTTTGAGGTAGCCAATCACATTAGTGAGATGTACGTGGTCTTACACCAAACATGCACAGCATGCATTATGGGTAGGTGTGTTACATGTGTACATGGCCTACACCTTAACTATAACACACACTTTTTATTTACAATAATAAATGTAGAACATGCTCCCCACCCTCTGTCCGCTGCCTTGATATCACCCCAGAGGGACCTACATAGAGATGAGACAGTTTGTCAGTGGCCACAACTGTGGCATTGCTACTGTGTGTTTGCAATCTTATAGTACAACAGCAGTTTACATTCACAGGGCTACAGATTATGTTCCAAATGATCAGTATTGCACAACAACAGGCTCCACATCTTTTAATGACACACTCCACATCTCACATATGCATGATCTACCAATACAGATAACAGTAGTCTACAGATATGCCATTTTACCTGCATGCTCCATGTGTGATTGCTGGGTGGCTCCATCCTCCATCATGGTGTATGTCTGCTGCTGTTGTTGTTGGGCAGGTGCCACCAGGCTCAGGAGCAGCTCCTCCACTCTGGTGAGGGGGGATGGATATTAACACCACCTCGTGTTGCAAGCTGTTGTCTCCACACATCAGCAGCACGCTGACGGACATGTCTGAGAAGATCACTGCAGTGGTGGTGTACCTCCTCATATGTCCGGTTATGCAGGCCTACTTCATTCACCCTGTGGACATCTTGCCACATTGCAGTACGCTCTTGCTGGTCCTGGCTGGTTCGTGAGAACATGAGACTGTAGTGCTGAATCATACTGGTAGTAATTATGTCATCTTCAGCACTACTGTAACTGGGGTTCCTGCGATGTGCCATGATCCCTGGAAGACATAAATACGAAAATGTCTGAGCAAGTCATATGGCACATTTAACATTATACAGTACAGTTATCACTGAACTGCCATATATAGCAACCTATTAGCTAGCCGAGAGTGAAACACTTTAACTGGCACTTATCACTGCTTACCCCACAACTGCTTGGAAGTGCCTGGCTCACTCTCAATCTAATGAACTATGTTCTGCACAGCAACAAAATAAAATCACTATATAAGACTATACAAGAGTACCTGGCACACTGTATGCAACATGATGCACCACCTAGCCACAGCAGATATACATCAAACTGATGTGTAAAGAAATGTATCATCCATCACAATGAGTGTAAGGTCCAGTAAATGTATTACTATTATACCACACAACTTGCTAATGACAAACCTGTGTCCAAAATATGTGCACAATTGGGAATATAGGTTGCATACTGCTGTAGTACACTATGAATGTTGCTAGATACGCAGTTATATGTTTTACCACACATATGTCAAAGGACATGTTACAAATATACCCACACACACATCAGACATAATTACAGGACACAGAGGTATGGCAACCCAGATAAGCTTTCAGTGTGTACTATACAGTACTGTGTGTCAGTTCTTACACAACCTTAATCTTGAGAAATGTAATCTGTGATGAATACCGGGACCACACAAAACAGTGGATTAAAGCAATGTGGACATACACCATACTTTGCTGTACAGGCCCAGAGTTTCAAGTAGTACTACAGTACACACAGGATTTTGATTCAACATCAGTACCAATCAATAATCATAGATGTAGTGCTTTAGCCTCCAATGACACACCCTAATAAAACCAAGGGACTTAATCGCACTGTATGCAATAGCACTTTTTCTGCCTAACAACAGAATACACAGCTTTTGCTAGGATCAAAGCAAGGACCCATAATACCATGACATAGGTTCATAGGTTGGTACTGTGCTATCTGCCCGAAGGCATATATTAGCCCAGCCACGTTGTGCGGTATTCACCACCCCCTTTAGTAGTTCCCTAGACCCTTGTACTAGCAGCTACTACCCTTGGCCCCTATCTAGTAGTGCTGTTGGTGTGATCCCCGGTGTGAACTTTCTGTTACCCATCCACTCATCAAGGTTCCTCTTGAAGAGTGATAGTGAGGGGCTCTGTCTTATGTAGATCGGGACCCTGTTCCATAGTAAGGGAAGTCTCTGCAAAGGGAATCTATCCCTTCAGCATGTTCTATTCATTGTTGTGTTGAGGTTTGTATCCCTAGAGCATGTAGCTTGAGTAGATTTGGTTTTGCTAAGATGGAGCATGTTCAACAATTCTGGGTTGGACATGGCTCTGTACGTTGGACAGAGATCGCCTCTGAGAAAGCGGTATGCAACGGAGAACAGTCTTAGCTTTTTCAATCGTGCTGCATAGGGCAACTGTTTGAGGCCAGTAATCCTCTTGGTTAGGTACCTTTGTGGTCTCTCCAGCTGCTGGAGATGTCTAGCCAGGTACATTCCAATTGATGCATTGTACTCAATAATGGGCCTGATGAGGGAAGAGTAGAGGGGCACCATTACATCCTTAGATCTTGATGCGAACCCTTTTGTGATCAGATGAGTCACATAGAAGGATTTTCTAACCACTTTGGCAACATGGTTATCAAAGGAAAGCTGACTATCTACTTTGGTCCCTAGATCCCTTATTTCTTCTTCAGATTTCAGGGGATTACCTCCTATGTTGTAGTTTGCGGGTACTCTGTTTTTCCAAAGGGGATTACTATGCATTTTTTTGCATTTAGCTTGAGACCATGGCTTTGACACCATGCATCAGTCTCATTTAGGTCCTTCTGGAGGATCTCCATGTTGGCCGGAGACTCTATTACAGCACCCAGTTTGCAGTCGTCCGCAAACTTAGTTAGCCACAGCCCTTCCATTCTTGCCTGTAGTTCTGAGAAGTATATGCCAAACAGGAGGGGCCCCAGGACAGAGCCCTGAGGCACACCACTCGTTACTGGTCTGGATTCAGACATAGATCCCGCTACTCTTACTTTATGGGATCTGTCTGAGAGCCAGTTTACGTTCCATCTTGTGACATAAGGGTTTATGCCTAGGCTAGTGAGCTTATCAATAATACCTGAATGGGGAATGGTGTCAAATGCTTTAGGAAGGTCAAGGTAAGCTGTGTGTACCTCCTTTCCCTTATCTATAGCCTGAGTAACTGTCTCAAAGAATTCCAACAGGTTCAGGAGGCATGATCTGCCCTTGACTTCGAACTGTGTGGGGTCCAGCGACTGGAGGTTCCCAATCTCTCCATTTATGAGTTCCATAATGATTTGCTCCATAGCCTTACAGATCAAACTGGTCAGGCTTATTGGTCGGTAGTTCCCAGGGTCAGTTGTGGCCCCACCCTTGTGTAGCGGGACCACCATTGCAATGCGCCTTTCTATGGGCACATATCCTGTGGAGAGGCTGAGACTGAACAGGGTATTAAGATGCGGGGTTAATTCCTTTTGGAGCTCGCATATGATACAGCCTGGGACACCATCTGGTCCCATGGAGGCAGTGTTTTTAGCTTTAGATAGAGCCTTGTTAACCAACGTATCGGTAATAATTGGACTTGCACAATCCCCTAGAATGGTAATAGGCCCTGTTGGTGGTGAGGGGGGGGGAGAGGAATTTGCACTGAACCTGTCAGCCAAGATGTTGGCAATGTCAGAAGGGTCAGTGTATTTTGTTCCATTTTGTACTAGCTCAGAACAGACCTGAGCGTTGCCATTTAGGTTTTTGACGTAGCCATAGAAGGCCTTATGGTTATCCTTGGCAACTTTTCTTTTCAAAATTAGCTTTAGTTGACTTGATGAGGGCCATCAATTTCTTACTAATGCTGATCAGGGATGATTTTTCTACTTGAGATTTGGCCTTTTTTTTGTATAAGTCTCCTCCTTTTATTGTAAAGTTTGCTTATGGCCGGGGTCCACCAGACTGGTTTCTTCTTGCTTGAGGAAGGAGTCTTGATTTTATTTGGGATAGCGCGGTCTATGCAATCCTGAAGATGCATATAGAGTGCTGAAGATGCATATAGAGTGCCTTGGTGTAGGATTCCGCATCCTGGATATCATTATCCTTCTGCAAGGAAACATAAACAGTTTCCCACTAAGCTATCTCACAGATACATATCTTTGACGTATTCACAAACACATTGACCATCACAGTCCGTTAACAGTACAGAAAATCTATTGCAACAGGTGGATGTAGGTGTGTATGAGTATATATCATTATATATATATATATATATATATATATATATATATATATATATATATGTATATATACATATACACATCCATTGGTGTACATATACATATATATGTAGGCACATATACATTTCACCTTTCATAGTGAGAATATCAATTATGCAAAGGATGTGAGGTGTACAGTAATGTAATAAAATCGCTCAGTCTTGGGATAAATGCATTGAAGGTGTTCACAGCCCATGTAGCTTTAGCAGGCCTCACTGGCTTCAACATTGCAAACTGAACAAAACACCCACAGTGTTTAACCACCGCATGTCATATACCAGCACTCTATGCTGTCTTGTTTGTCACACACCAAAACCTACATACAAATATGTGCATACTAACCTTCACCTACATGTATATCTCCACCCTTTACAAACAGTTGCAATATGTCCCCTGTTCTATGCACATATACAGATGTTGATATATATGACACACATACATTTCTCTGTATGTGTGTGGCATACACACACAAGGTCCACACTGTTGTAAGTCCCTGGATCTCACAGCTGAACTGTTGGGCCTTGCTGCAGCACAAACGGGTGTCACATATGAACACACAGTAACATTAGGGGGGTATATATGGCTACAAATGCTAGATAAGCATACTAGACTGCTACAGCAGTTGCCAATGCTAAGCTACACTTTAATATGACTGTCATGCATGTGTTGTTCTGTCACACCCATGTTTATATAATGTCAGTGCTAATCCCCCCAACAGCCATTGGCCACACTACTGTACAGAACACAGATAACATGGATCAGATCTTTGACATTTAATACTGAGCTACACATTTCGCAGGTATATCCCACTGCCCACAGGTACACACTTTATTGTCCATAGCAGTAGTTAAGCAGACCATCTATGCATAAATAAGTACTGCTGCCACATATGAATGGTTCACATTATGTAGACTATTCTTCAATAACATCTACTACATGCCAGTAAATACATATGTGTCACATACATTTCCTTTGTATGATTTGGTAATATTTCTTTTTCTTTTCTCTGTCTCTCTCTCTCTCAGTCTCTGCAATAGAATGATTGAGTTTGTTGGCAGAGATTGCAGCCTGCTTGTGTAGGTATTTGCACATGAGCATGTGATGGCCTCTGCACCTATTAGTGGCCACCACTTGCTAATTGCATGCAGCCTGCTGTGTAGTAATTGCTGTAATCACTGTCATAGCAACCCAGTACTATAAATTGCTAACTCAGGTAGGCGTGGCCCTTTCAGCTTTCCAAGATCTTGTTTGCTGTGGACATCATTGTTTAAGACAGAAGGTTGGCATAGTTCTTATATCAGAAGCCAGGGGTGTAGCCAGAGATTTATATTTTGTACTCAGACCTAATGATGCTGCTTCCAGTACCCACTTGTCAGTGTAGAAATGTACTCGCCCCTCAAAATGCTACCCCAAGATACATGGAAGGATGTACTTGCTTTTCAACTTTTACAATTAACTGCCATACAAAGCTAGTTATTGAGATGTATTCCTTTGGCACAAGAATTGTTTGTGAACTGCTATACTGTGAATATTCATTTACTCAGTTCTAAACAGTTTGTGCTTTTTTAGTGTTGACATTAGCACAAGCTGCTCAGAAAAACTGGACACCTGTTAGTACTGGGAGTATGCTTACCTACATCCTTGGTAGACCCTGCACACACAGGTATATTCTACATTCGGGTAGGGGCGTAGAAGTACAGAGACCGTAAGTATTATTGTGTGGATAAAGTTCAAGTGCAAAGCACCACGAAAACCAACTGGTAACAGACAATAAAATCCACGAACTTCAGGCTCCTTCTTTACTTTGAAAATTTTAATTTTAGATTTAACTTTAAAACAGCAAAGGACAAGTAAAACCACAATAAATCAAGCGCTTTCACCCAGGCTCTCCCAGGCTTTTTCAAGACAAGTTATAAGCCATTTTCTTTGACCTTTTATACAGGAATGTTATGTGCAATCATGTGATCAATTAAACATTTAATTATCACAGTTAGTTAACTCTTTGTTTCCAGAAAAAATACTTTTTAAAAATCTCCTGTGTGCTGATTATGTTGAATACCTGAGTAAAGAACTACTAGCAACATACAGTTCTTAGTTTCAATATAACAATAGTTTAGTTTATGGTGTTAAATGGTTAGAAATCCTTTAAGTTGTTTGCATATTTGCATTTTAAGTATAATAATGTGTAAACCTGCCATCAAATTATTACGTTGCAGTAAGATTTCATCTCATGTAACAAATGTATAAAAATATTTAAAACATTTAAAATGTAATGATACAAATAAAATAAATATAATAAATGTATAAATAAATATATTGGCTGTTTTAAATACTTAAAAACTGTGTCTCAACAGCCTTGTTAAAATACATATTGAAAATACATGCCATAAATAAGGATTAAAAATATCCATTATCAATACGCTTAGCAAATACCTGTTAAAAATGCGTATAAAAATGCATGTCAAAGAAATACATATTCAAAATACATTAAAAGTATGCATCAAAATACATGTTAAAAATACATGTTAGAAATGATTCATGTGCAAGTCCAAAATGTGAACAAATAAACATTATAATTAGAGTTGTAATTATAATGTCAACATCTTGTACCAAGTATGTGTGCCGGATCTTACAGTGTTTGATAGCCATAGCCTCACTCTTCTTATTAAAATACTTGCATGTAAAAAACTTATTTGTAGATTATATACAACTAAATGTAAAAGATTGTTGTGGTAAAAATCTCCACCTAGAAGAACGTTCTTTGAGTAGTCTTATAGTATGCTTATGTTATAATTTTGCCCTTCTGAGTTTAAGTGCACTACTCAGACTTATAGCATCATTCAAGCCAGGGGGTCTTGAGGCATCCAATGTTAACTGCCAAAGAAGTTCTTTGTATTCTAGGGAAGATTCCCAATCTCCACCTCTTGGGTTACTCTTCACTTGGTCTAACACTAGAAATTTTAGATCCATCTGATTACAATTTAAAGAATGCCTGTAAAATGCATTTGTTTCCCTTTGCTTGCTTACTTCATAGAGATGTTCATAAATCCTTTTTGCTAGTGTTCTTTCTGTTTTGCCTACATAAAAACTCAGACAATGTTGGCAAATTCGAGATAAACCACCCTTTAGTTTTGCAGTTATAGTAGGCTAAAGATCCAACATATCTTTTCCTTGATTTAAGGTATAAACCCTTCCTATTCATAACATAAGGACACTGCTTGTATGTTTTGCATTTAAATGTACCACACCTAGATGGTCCTTCATTCTCCTTCACTAACAGATTGGCCTCAAAACAGTCTTTTAAATTCATATTCCTTCTCTTAATAAAATGAGGTTTATTCCCTAAAATTTGTTTGAATTCTTCATTAGATGTTAAAATTGGCCAATACTTCTCCACAATCTTCTCTACTGCTGCACTTTCATTACAATTAGTGTGTATAAATGACTTAAGTTTGTCCCTTATTGGCATTCTCTACTGTCACCATTTCGTGACTATGGACTTCACCCAGCAGGGGAAAATATTTTACTTTTCTACTAGCTATGACCTCCATGGCTATCGATTCAAACATTTGTGTGGGATAACCTCTTTCCATAAACAATGTTTTAGAAAGGCAACTTCCTTTTAAACACTTTTTCTTCTGTGCACATTCTGAGGCTCTGATCAATTGCCCTTTATAATCCCTTTCTTTGAATAAGGGTGATAGCTATCAAAGTGTAAGTACGTGTTTGAAAACTTTCTTTCCTATGTGTACTGGATTCAAAACACTGTTTTCAAAATTTTATACAAGCATACATCTAAGTAGTGCAAACTGTCATCCTTAATGCTGCTCGTGAATTTCAAAAAATTGGTACTTAAATTAATGTAGCAAATAAATTTGTGTAATTCCTCTTTACTCCCCTTCCAGAGAATGCAGATGTCATCCAGGTAACGTTGGTAATGCGTTATATTTTTCTTCCATTCTGTGTTGAAAATACAATTTGACTCCCAAAAACCCAATACTATATTAGCATAGGTCAAGCACAGGGGTGCCCATTGCTACACCTCTCTTTTGACAAAATAATTCCCCATTGAAAAAAATGAAGTTGTTTGTTTCCATAAATTCTACCAGGAGCCCTATTGTGTTTGCTGTTAAACCTGAGTGCCTTGTCAGCATATCATTGAACCATCTAAGCCCTGTCTCGTGTGGTATGCTTGGGAACAACTCGACTACGTCAATTGTAACCAAAAATTGTGTTTCCACGAAATATTCATTTTTGATGCTTCTTAGGAGCTCCCATGAGTCCTTACACAAACCCTACATTGAGTCCACAAACTTCTTAAGTGTAAAATCCACAAATTTTCCCAATGGCTCTGTAATACTCTTTGCACCAGCTACAATGGGTCTAAATTGCAATGGGTCCAGACCCTTGTGTACTTTGGGGATGCCAAAAATAATGGGAGTTACTGGTTTGTTCACCCATAAATAATTGTATAGTTGTTCATTCATTGCCCCCTGGTATAAATGATCTTCCAACATATATTTAATTTTAGCATAAGCAACATTGCGTTCATTGATTGAGACACTGTTGTACTGCTCTGTGTCATGTAAGGAAGAATAAATAGAGGCTTCGTAATCATGTTGGTACATGAGTACAACCCCCCCCCCCTGTCCGTTTTCATAACCCTAATACCATCACTATTTAATTTTTTAATTAAACCAAATACTTCTTCAGGAAGGTTGTTATGATGATTTTGTTCTTTCTTATTCTTAATGCCCCTAATTTCTGTTTCAATCATTTCCTCAAATATTTTAAGTGTTGGATGTAGGGGGGGGGTTCCACGTGCTAGTTCTACACAGTGATTTGTTAGTAATTTCCTTTCCTTTTAGTCAAATGTTTAAATTAAGTTGTCTTGTAAACATTTTTAAGTCTAAAATTGTTTTTGGGATGTTAATAGACCTGGTTGGTACAAAATGCAACCCTTTAGTAAACAATTCAAAATACTTGTCATTTAGAACAGTTTCAGTAAAATTGTAAATTATAAAATTATCCTTCTTTGACACCTTACACAGTTCGTCACTATTGTTTGTTTCCATGTCCATCGTACTTTCTATCTCCTCACTGTGTTCCACTTCTTGGCATACGGGGTGTACTGCCTTTGTACTTGTCGCCCCTGGCCATACTGAAAACCCTGTTCTAACTGATTGTAATGTGGGTTGGATTTTTGAGCTAACCTTTCGCTCCTTCTTGGACCCTGCACAATATTCTCATCGTCTAACATTTCCTTCTCACCATTATCAAACACTGTAAGATCTGGCACACATACTTGGTACAAGATGTTGACATTATAATTACAACTCTAATTATAATGTTTATTTGTTCACATTTTGGACTTGCACATGAATTATTTCTAACATGTATTTTTAACATGTATTTTGATGCATACTTTTAATGTATTTTGAATATGTATTTCTTTGACATGCATTTTCATATGCATTTTTAACAGGTATTTGCTAAGCGTATTGATAATGGATATTTTTAATCCTTATTTATGGCATGTATTTTCAATATGTATTTTAACAGGGCTGTTGAGACACAGTTTTTAAGTATTTAAAACAGCCAATATATTTATTTATTTATACATTTATTATATTTATTTTATTTGCATCATTACATTTTAAATGTTTTAAATATTTTTATACATTTGTTACATGAGATGAAATTTTACTGCAACGTAATAATTTGATGGCAGGTTTACACATTATTATACTTAAAATGCAAATATGCAAACAACTTAAAGGATTTCTAACCATTTAACACCATAAACTAAACTATTGTTATATTGAAACTAAGAACTGTATGTTGCTAGTAGTTCTTTACTCAGGTATTCAACATAATCAGCACACAGGAGATTTTTAAAAAGTATTTTTTCTGGAAACAAAGAGTTAACTAACTGTGACAATTAAATAATTAAATGTTTCATTGATCACATGATTGCACATAACATTCCTGTATAAAAGGTCAAAGAAAATGGCTTATAACTTGTCTTGAAAAAGCCTGGGAGAGCCTGGGTGAAAGCGCTTGATTTATTGTGGTTTTACTTGTTCTTTGCTGTTTTAAAGTTAAATCTAAAATTAAAGTTTTCAAAGTAAAGAAGCAGCCTGAAGTTCATGTATTTTATTATTGTGTGGATTTTATCTTGCTGGACTTGCAGGGTTGCTGTGTACATGTTAGTTTATCAAGGCAAGTAGTCTGTCTGCGTAACTCCCAACTGTGGACCTATCCACATGGTAGCCAGTGAATAGCCTGTTATTTTTTGTCTGTGCACCACACTGGTCTTTTCAGCAATAGAGCAATGGCATTGTTACAGTTGGTTGCTACCAGTACATGGCTACATCCATTTATATTTCAGTGTTTTATTCCTACAAAAGGGTACACTTCCGAAACTCCTTCCAAAGCTATTTGCACAGTGTGTAACAGCAGAAAGGCTGATATGCCTCTGTGTTTCTGCCTCTGCCAGACCTCTCAACACTCGGGTACATATTTGAACAGATTCAGGGAAAAGTAAAGAAAAAGTCAGGGACACCTTTAAAATGTTAGTGCCATTAAGTTGAAACATTGAGAGAATCAGAGCATATGAATTAATACACCTTTTCTGAAGTAAAAGAAGTGTCTAACTCTTAATTGTTGTCATTATTCATTAAGTGTAATTCACCACCTTTCTGGCCAGTCAGTAGTTTTAGGAGGGCTTCAGAGGGAAAGAGCTAAAATTTGTGTCAAAATCCGGGATATCCCTGAAAATTAGTGACAGTTGGAAGGTATTGCCTCTGCCCTAAACAGATATGCCAGTGTTTGTCCTGCTGTGATACTGTGTGGGGTTGTAAAGTGATGGTGTAACATTATTTCCTGCTAGAATGCTGCTTCTCTTATCACAGTCATGTAATGTAATCCCACAACTGTTGGTAAAGATCCACAGAACAAGTTGTGTGGTATGGCATTCCTATTATTCCTTTACATTCACTCATTCTGATGCCTGATATATTTATTTCAGCACCAACTTGTTGTATATCTACCGTGGCTTAGTGGTACTTCATGTTGTGTTGTGTGTACAAGGTCCGGGATTCGAGACTTACAGAGATGTTTTATTTTGCTCCTGAGCAGAACAAGGGCCCTCACATACAGAGTGACTAAGGCACTTTTAAGCAGTTGTAAGCGGGTTTGCGCGATGCTTATCAATGCTTAGCTAAGCGCAAACAAGTGCACACTCGCGCAAACCCACTAACTACTGCTTAATAGGGCTTACTTCCACTAACCCCTGCTCTCATTTCTTTGAAAGAAAAGAAAAATGGGGAGATAGGAAAGTGGTGAAAAAGGGGCACATAGAGGCAAAGACAGTATGGAAAGTAGCTCGGGATGTGCAGGATGGGTGTAGGGAAGGTCCATAGCTGCCCATTTCTTTAACAGCAACAGCTGTGCATATGGAATAAATTTGGAGGTAGATATGAAACCTTCAACCCCTGAGAGAGAGGTGAGGACAACAAAGTATGTTGTAATGCCAATTAAATTACATTTTATGTGTCCAGTGGACATGTATGCAAAATGGGCAGCTATGTATGGGGCATAATTTTTTTTTTTTTTTTTGGGAGCAGATTGCCCTTTTTTTTCAGGTGAGAGTGGAATGTGGGGTAGGGAAGGTAGGTTGGGGAGGTAAACAGACAAGACGAACAAGATGCATACAGGGGCGGTATATGACACATGTGGTGGGTGAACACCTTTGACAGGGAGTTTGGATATAGCAAGCCCATGAGCCCAGAGATGGAAACAGTGGGACTGAGGTCCCCACCCATGGGCAGTCACCACTGCACCTTCACAGCCCAGAGGGTGGCTGTGCTGGGGGCTGTGTAGGAAGGGCAGGCTGACCCGGGAGTTGCGCCACTCGTGCCTCAAGCTGGCATAGAGGTTCTGCAACAGAACGTTCAATCTCTCTACGCACCACAGCCCGGACCGTTCGAAGGGAGATAGGTGGCCCTCCTCCACCCACGCTTGCACGGGGGGCCAAGCCCCATCCCCTGCAGTGCTTCCACACGATGGTGGCTTAGGGCCAATGGAGGAGGAGGTCCCAGGCTGGGCACAGGACCTGCTGGTGCCAGGTGCCATGGCCAGCTGAGGTGGGACAGGTGGGTCCGCTGGGACCGGCCTTCCCATACGAACTAGGTTTTGTAGGGTTTAATAAAGATATGGGTTAGTAACAGTCAACAGCATTCCCAATTAGTTATAACAGCATGCAGAAGTATTCCCATTAACCCAACACACCAGATTTTCAATAGTTGAAAAGCAAGCATAACACATGCATATATAGAACAATAGTGGACATTACAACAGCATGCAGGTTGAATTGATGGCAATAGGCCACCAATATTGTGGTATTTTAACAGGGCACATGCAGAGAAATAAATGCAAATATATATAAACCAATAGGACATATGCCCCAACAAATGTTTTGAGATTAGACATACCGATTGAGGTGTGGAATTGCATTTTTTATGCACATAACAGTAGGGTGGAAAAGGATAGCTCAATTAACAACTTATATATCCTTCTAGTTTTCACTACATTCCTATTAACTGCAGTTATATGTCCCTTACATGTATTACTACACTACCCAATTTCCTTATATTGTGCAATTGGATTTTGCTAGATCATTATATACATGAGCTGTATCTTGCATACAAACTGTCCAAGATGCAAATGTTACTGCTACATATTTTGAGAGTTGCTCACACACACTACTGCTAAGATGGTACACTGACAACTCTACTTTCATATAATTATCTAGACATGTTCAGGTGAAAGTATCAGTTATATGTTAACAGCTCCCTACATTTCTGGCAGCACAATGGCATTTCTGGGGAACACAATACCAAGCTACTCATGTGCCAGATTAACCTGTACATGCTGGGCATGAACCAACAGTTGAGGGCTGTAAATATGCATAAAAGCTACTGGCATTCCCTTCATCCACGTTATATGGGCATAACCAAGTGTGGGTTAACACTGCTTAATACAACGGTACTATTTTCAAAATGCAACAGTACAACGACATATCAAAGAAAATGACACAGACGCACTCCAGGAATTATACATTTATTAAAGGATTATTACACCTTTATTTATTGGGTTAAAACACAATGTTCTTCATCTCACATTGCTGCAGTCATAACCTGTGGGTAGTCCGCTGTCCTCGGTCGGCCCGAATACCAAAGTGTTAGGCTGGCGTCGGTCATGGTCGCTCAGATCTGACGTCAGAACGCCATGGTATTAAAGCGCATGACCGACGTCATATCCTCAGTCTTTCTTGCCGCATGGTCCGAAGCAGAAGCAGCATTTGCAAGTGCCGTCATGCTCTGAAATTTTCGTATTCTGAGTTTCAGACCGAAAACCAAGTTGGCTAAGTACCCGCTAGGGAATATTTTTGTTTTTTCTTGCCTCAGTTAATTCCGGATGTCAGAAAAAGTGAATAATTGTATTTCTTGTGGGAAACAGATACCGCATAGGGATTACCACTCGCTTTGTATTCCTTGTTTGGGGCCTGAGCACGACGTAGTCGGGTGTCGCTTTTGTGCTAGATTTAATAAGCGCACCATTAAACGTAGGTTAGATTGCGCTAGGCTTGTCTTCGGTAAGCGGTGTAATTACAATATGCCATCGGATCCTCCGACGCCCGCTGCCGCTAAGAAGCGCAAAGAAAAATCGTTAAAGTCCAAGCAGGATGAGTCGTCCATTCCGGACGCCGGTTCTTTAGAAACTACGGTGGAATCTGTGGATCCAGCCAAGGTTTCAGCTGAGTCTCAGGGGGAGCCGTTAATTTTGCAAGATGTGGCCTCTCAGGAGTCGGGTCAGGCTGAGGGGGCCTCTCAGGTTGCTGTACTCCTTCTTGCATAAGGTGGTTAGGCCTTCCCCTTCTGTCTCTAAGGTACCCTCCAAGGTCAGGCCTGGTTTGTCTTCCTCTGGTGTCAGTGCTAGTTCTGCAGGTTCTGTGCCTAAAAAACACATGCTAAAAATGGCAGAAGATTTGATTTCCTTAATCAGGGGTTCTATGCCCCCTCCAGATAAGAGGCCTAGGGTGGAGCCAGAGGTGGAAGGTTTGGAACATTTTTCAGATTACTCAGAGTCTTCGGCTGAAGACATTCAGGATTTTCCTCCTTATTCTGATTCAGACGCAGAGGATTCCAGTCCTTCTGCTTCTCCTCCAGAGGATTTTTCTTTTTCAGAAACCCTGCATTCTATGAGGGAGCATTTTAAATGGGAAGGTCAGGATTTCAGATTCGAAAGAGGCTTAGGGAATTTTTGTTTTTACCACAGCATAGGCCCTTGGCTATACCTCCTGTTTTGGATGTTGTTCAGGATGTTTTCTCTGAGGCTTCCCTTAATCCAGACTCTTTGCCTCCTGTGCCAGTTAAACCAGATAGGTACTACAGAGTGCCTGAGGCTCATAAATATCTGTATAAGAGCCCAAGGGCTGACCCAGAAACTATTAGCCAGGGACCTAAGGGTGTCAGGGCTTCTGTTGTAAAGAATCCAGTTCCTATGGATAAAGATTCTAGAGCTTTGGATAGGTGGGGTAAAAAAGTTTATACCTCTTCCACTCTAGCAGTGAGGGCTTTGAATTGCCAGTTTCATATGCTGAAGTACCAGAATTTTCTCCTTACTCAGTTAAAATCTAAGGTAGATGCTTTGGCAGAGGGCATAGAGTGTAAGGAATTACAGGATTTGGTTCATGCCTCTGATCAGGTGGGTAAGCATTCTTTGCAGTGTGGTTTTGATGCTTTACAGGCTTCTTCCAGGGTGGCTGCCACTGGATCAGTTATTCGTAGGCACGCCTGGCTTAATGATCAGAACTTGTCAGAGCATGTTAAAGCTCGAATTTTGGATGCTCCTCTGCAGTCTGAAGTTTTGTTTGGTTCTCCTGTGGAGTCGGTCTTAAAGAAAATGGAAGACAAAGCTAAGTCTATGCAGACTGTTAAGGAATTTTTGCAGGTGCAGCCCCCTAAGTTTAGCAGAAATTGGCCTACTAAGGGATGGGCTTACCCTTCTTCTGATTTACAGTCTAGGGGCAGATCTAGATGTGGTAGGGGCAGAGCTCAGGGTTCTTTCAGGCCTAGAACGTGGAGTTCCCCTGCACAATCTACAGGTGAGGGCAGGGGCCAGTCCTTTCGTAAACAGAAATAATGACCTGCATCTTCAGCTGCCAGATCCTTCCTGTCTGGCAGCTCCTCTGGGAGGAATGTTGGCACTCTTCAGGCAAAACTGGCTTTTAGTCACCCAGGACAAATGGGTGTTGGACATTATAGACCGAGGCTACAAGTTTTATTTCCACACATTGCCTCCTTTCAAAGGCATGCCAGACGTTCCTCCTCAGCAAAGGGTGGAGGCTCACAAACAGATTTCTTTACTTCTTCAAATGGGGGCTATACAGCAGGTCCCTCTGTCAGAAGTGGGCCTAGGATTTTATTCTCGCCTGTTTCTTGTTCCAAAGAAAGGAAACACTTGGAGGCCAATTTTGGATTTATCTATCCTCAACACATACCTGGACATTCCAAGATTCAAAATGTTGACTTTGCAACAACTTCTGCCTCTATTGGGCAAAGACCACTGGATGGTAACTCTGGATCTCAAAGAGGCTTATCTTCATATTCCTATCAGGCCCAGTTGCAGGAGATTCCTGCGTTTTCGGGCTGGGACTTTACATTATCAGTTCTCTGCATTGCCCTTTGGCTTATCTACTGCGCCCAGGGTATTCACAAAGGTTCTGGCTCCGGTGATAGCCTTCTTAAGGTTAAGAGGAATACAAATTTATCCTTATTTGGACGACTGCCTGATTCTTGCTCAAGACAAAAACAAGCTACTTCACCATCTACAGTATGTTATGGCAGTGTTAAGATGCCTAGGGTATTCTGTGAACGAAACAAAGTCCAGTCTAGTACCCTCTCAGGACATGTGCTTTCTGGGTGTGAGACTGAATACAGCCTCCCAGATGGCTTTTTTGACCCCGGACAAACAAAGAAATCTTACACTTTACTTCCAACAATTGTCTCTACGGTCCAGGCTGACTGCAAGGACAGTCCTTCAAGCCTTGGGGTTCATGGCATCTTGTATTCTGGTGCTTCCCAATGCCAAACTGCATATGAGGAAGCTACAATGGTATCTCAAAAGTGTATGGACGCAACACTGCCACGATCTGGATACTGTCATTCGGATAATACCTTGCATTCAAAAGGAATTTTTGTGGTGGGCTCAGGAATGTCACCTAAACAAGGGACTCTCTGTGACCCGACCAGAGGCGAGTCAGATCTTAACGACAGATGCCTCAGAAAAGGCTTGGGGAGCACATCTCAATGGAAAATGGGTTCAAGACACGTGGCCTGCCAGACTTCAACATTTACATATCAACTTGAAGGAGATGTTAGCAGTCCAATTTGCATTGATGGCTTTCAAGGATCTACTTCACCCAGGACAAGTGTTGATTCAAACAGACAACACAACTGTCATGTGGTACATCAACAAGCAAGGGGGAACCCATTTGTGTACCCTCTTTGCAGGCAAGCTATGATTTTATGGGAGACTGCTCTCAGTTTGCACCTCACTCTTCAGGCAAGGTTTCTGCCAGGAGCACAGAACTCCTTAGCAGATGTTTTGAGCAGACAGATGGTGGATCCCCACGAGTGGAAGTTGGATCCTCATGTATTTCGACAGTTGACAGTGATATGGGGGACTCCAGACATAGATCTGTTCGCTTCTCCACTAAATTTCCAGTTGCCAAAGTTTTGCACAAAGATGTTTCATCCAAAAGCTTGGAAAGTGGATGCTCTATCATTCAGTTGGAACAATCTTCACGTCTATACCTTTCCTCCTCTGCCTCTCCTTCCCAAGGTGCTCTTGAAAGTCAGACAGGACGAGCCCTCCATGATTCTAATAGCTCCAGATTGGCCACGGCAGCACTGGTACCCTCTGCTGAGGAGTTTAGTACGGGAGCCTCCTTGGCCTTTGCCATCAATTCCACACCTTTTGTCTCAGGCAGGCAATCATTTTCTCAATGTCAGGATACAGTCCCTGCATCTGACAGCCTGGCATATTCTGTTCTAGACCCTGGAGGGTCGCAGCTTCCTCAGCAAGTTTTGAATGTTATTTTGGAGGCCAGAAGGCCTAGTACAAGGAAAGTTTATGCTGATAAATGGAGGAGATTTTTTATTTGGAGCAAAGCAAAGAGCTTTGATGTTTCCAGGCCTAATTTGAGTGTTTCCCTTCAATATCTTACAGAATTATTAGACAAGGGTTTGTCTTTCTCCTCTGTAAAAGTTCATGCTGCAGCCATTTCTGCTCACTATGACTGTGACCCACCATTATTCTCTCATCCTTTGTTTAAGCAGTTCCTTAGAGGGGCAAAGAACATAAGACCCCAGAGAGCTCCTACTCCTTCCTGGGATCTCAATTTTGTGTTGGAAAACTTACTTTACCTCCTTTTGAACCTGCAGCTACATCTGAGTTGAAGTTTTTGTCTTGGAAGACTGCTTTTCTGTTGGCCATTACATCTGCTAGAAGGGTATCTGAATTACAGGCTCTAATGGCAGTTGAACCCTTCCTGATTTTTCATAAGGATAGGGTATCTCTGCGTACTAACCCTACTTTTATGCCTAAAGTGGTTTCAAATGTGGCCTTGAACCAATCTATTCATTTGCCTACTTTTTATGCTGATCCCCAAAATAAAGGGGAGAAAATTTTGCACACTTTGGATATTCACAGGCAGTTGCGTTATTATTTGAGCAGAACTAAAGGGTTCAGACAGTCTCAACAGTTATTTGTTTCTTCTGCTTTGGGCTCTTGGGGGAAACCTGTTTCAAAACAAACTATTTCTAAGTGGATTGGCCATTGTATTGCTTTTTGTTATTCTCATCATGGTAAGGAGATTCCGGCTGGAATCAGACCTCATTCCACTAGGGCTACTGCCACTTCTACTGCTTTTTAAGGTGTAGCTACTAAAGATATTTTGGAGCAGCTACTTGGAGTTCAGTGCACACTTTTTCTAAACATTACCATCTCCCTCTTTATTCCAAATCTAGGGCTGGGTTTGCCACTGCAGTCTTACGGGGCATGTTAGCTGCTCCCAATGCTTTATGATTTTGCCAACCTCCCTTTACCTTTGCTTTGGGATTCTACCCACAGGTTATGACTGCAGCAATGTGAGATGAAGAACATAGTACAGTTTTGTACCTACCATAAATGTAGATGTTCGAAGATCCACATTGCTGCAGTCCAATTTACCCTCCCTCCTTCCCCTCTGTAGTTTGGAGTGGTTGTATGATTTGGGTTGTAAATATTGGTTGTACATGGGTTTTTGAGGTTTTTTCTGTTTTTGGCTATGGCCTTTCTTTTTAAGGCCTTCTGACATCTGGGGCAAGAAAGACTGAGGATATGACGTCGGTCATGCGCTTTAATACCATGGCGTTCTGACGTCAGATCTGAGCGACCATGACCGACGCCAGCCTAACACTTTGGTATTCGGGCCGACCGAGGACAGCGGACTACCCACAGGTTATGACTGCAGCAATGTGGATCTTCGAACATCTACATTTATGGTAGGTACAAAACTGTACTTTTTGAAGGCTCTCTCATTTATTTTATATAACAGTACATGCAGAATAATTACTAACCTGCCTGATGACACAGCCTTTGCAACCTATCTTCATGGGCTTGCTGATTCATAGCCCAGACACCTGCAGCTGTGAAATAAATGCAGTGATATTGAGACATGCCTATCCATAGTATAGACAAGCATAGCAGTTCTTAACTACTTAATACAATGGCTACTTACTCAGTACTGGGGCATTAGGCATTGCATGGGACTCCTGGATCCACTGGTCCAGTTGATCCTCCTTACTTCGCTTCAGGTCAGAATAATGGTGCCTGACTGCTCACCAGTCCGAGGAATGCCAGTGGCAATGGTGAGATCATGAGCAAGACTGTTCCAGGCCTCCGTTTTATATTGGGTGCCTGGTACTGGCCCCACAGGAGTCTTTCCTCATGATTGTTGGCAATGAGCCAAACCATTACTTTGGTCTCCTCAATGCCCCAGCTTTGCGCTCGAAATCGAGTGCCTTCTCTAACACCGGCCATGCTGACTGCAGAAGGGAGCAACAACCAGTTATGGCAAGTATTCCCACCTGTGGAGCTTAAATATGCCTCATTTTCCGCACTTATTTGTGATTGGCCAGTTTTGAAAAAAATTGGCTGTAGGCACACCTGCTTAGCTGATGTTGGCAATGTTTAATATTCCTTTGATAGATATGTGGCTGTTGAAAGTGCATGGTTATGAACTGCTGTCATGGCTTAGTGGTTATGTACTGTGACTATAGTGCACAGTATCCTGCGTTTGAGCCCTGTCACTGCTTTTTATTTTCTTACTGGCCAGGCCTGAATGGTTATGGTACAGTAAAGGAGGTGTGGCCATATTTAGCTGACTTTGCTCAACTTTGCCTGACTTTGCCCAACATTACTCGACATTGCCTGACGTTGCGCTGGTTAGCGCAGTGCACAGCTATGCGCAAATACATTGCGCTTGTTAATGCGGTGCTCAGCTATGAGAAGTTGGTTTTAAATATGCTAAATAATGCTAAAATGTGCTTAGCAGTGCTTTATATTGCTTAAAATAAGTTACTCATGCCTCAGAATGCATAACCATTTCACCTTCATATATATATAATTCGTTCACTACTACATATAACATTTGAATGCTTTGTATACATGATAAATGTCAGGAAATATTTTTGTATACAGTTTTCCAACAGAAAATGGAACGTGCAGTAGTGGGACTCGAACCAGGGATGCCTTCTCTTTGTGCGAAGGCTCTAACCACTACGCTATTGCTATTTTGCTTAATTTGCATATTTTTTTCTTATTATCCTCTTCGGTGTCTAAGCTGCTAACTGTAGCTAAGCAATGGGCATTCCTGCGCAAACACGGGCAGCTATATCAGAAATAAAACAAAAAAAATTTCTTTTAATTTTTAAATTTGTACGAGGTTTAACGTATGGGGGAGTGTAGTGTTTCAATGTACACATGTGAGCGGACTCAGTCATGTAACTTGTCATTTCTTAGGTTTTGTCAGTGCAGGGGTGTGGATTTTTGGACTGCTCGGCAGTCTGACACACCCCCTGCACTCGTCCACGCTCCATGTAAGCTTTAGAGTTAAGGCAGCGCACCCTCATTAATATGCATGGCGCTGTGCCGTCATACTCTTAGACTGGCGTTTCCTTGTAAGACTAATCTAGTCTTACATGGAAGATTAGTAATTCCTGGGGATAAGTATTTTGACAGAGGAAGAAAGACTACAGACACACAAATTGTGGGATGGAATAATATGGAATATAGGGAATGAACAGCATTTAGGAATAGCAATTCTGTATAGAAGGGTAGTCAAAGGTTTGGATGTTACACTAGTAAAAAAAATGGGAAGAACAACTATTATACATTTGAGATGACAGCAGAATGTATATAGAATTATTGCTGTATATGCATATGCAACTAGTAGAGAGAGGGAGAATTTATTTTAGAAATTTTTGGATTATGTTTTTGTTAACATGGATCTAATAATTACAGGAGATTTCAATTGTGACTTGATGGGTAATGAAAAGAGGAAAACATGTAAAAAAAAAGACAATGGAAATAAAATCTGGAAAATTAGTTATATGGAAAAACGCATGGACTTATAAGAGAGGTACTTTAAAAACTGAAATAGATTATTTTGGTTTCAGAGGGAATATGTGTAATGAAAGAAGAAACTGATATGACAGGATTTTCAGATCATTTGGCAATATGGGTAGATGTCCTTCAAGGATGCATCTGCAGTCCTTACAAATGGGTTGTCCTGTCGTCAGGCAGCCCTTCGGTCGGCCGGATTCCAAAGTCTGGGTCTGGCCTCGGCTGGTGTCGCACTTCACCTGACGTCATAGCTGCAGTTATTCGGGTATAAAGGCATCAGCCGACACCATTTTCCTCACTCTTTCTTGCCGCGTGGCGCCCGAAGCAGAAGCTGTTCGCAAGTGCCGGTCGGTCAGAACCAGAGATTACTACTACCGAATACTTCTACTACTACCGAAGACTTCTATAAAGCTAAGTACCCCGTTGGGGACTCTTTCTTGCCTCAGCCGATGTCAGAAAAAGTGAATAATTGTTTAACTTGTAGGAAACAAATACCTCATAAAGATTTCCACTCTTACTGCTTACCTTGTTTAGGCCCAGACCACGACGTAGCAGCTTGTCTAGCCTGTGCTTCTTTTAACCGACGGACGCTTAGACGTCGGTCGGAATTTGCTGAGGAGTTTTTCGGCTCCGATTTTGCTTACAATATGCCGTCGGATCATCCGACTTCGCAAATATCTAAAAAGCGCAAGGAAAAGGACCGACACTCGCGGTCTGCGGTTTCGGCCGAAACCGCGGTTAGGCCAACCACGAGTGTCTCAGTTTCGTCTGAAACCGAGCAAGCGGTTCTTCCTTCAGCCGAAAACTTACCTCCTACCGAGGCCTCTTCCAACCTGGTGGAATCGGCTTCTGAAATCCCTCCTGCTCTTGCAGTTTCTCTGGAATTATCTGACACTATCCCCTTGGATATCTCTACCCCTGCACGTGGAGCTGCTAGGCCACCTGCATCCATGTCCATTAAGGCCTTTGCCAGGGCTAAAGCAGCTAAAACTACTAAATCTGTGCCTGCTAAGACCCCCTCTCACAGGCCTAGCTCTAGTTCACAAATGCTTAGTCTAGCAGAGGATCTCATTTCTTTAATCCGGGGATCACAATCTCACCCAGACAGGGCCTCTCACCCACCTCCAGAGAAGAGGCCTAGAGCAGAGCCCCCTGAGCCAGTTTCTACAGATGATTCCTCTGATGATTCAGATAATACAAACCCTCCAGAGGCTTCTTTCTCCCCTTATGAAGACTCTGATGCTGAAGAGTCCATTCCTTCTGCCCCTCCGCCTGAGGAATTTTCCTTTGGGGAAACCTTGCATGCTATGAGGGAACAATTTCAGTGGCAGGGCCAGGATTTCTCAGACTCTAGAAAAAGGCTTAGAACTTTTCTGCATTTACCACAACATAGGCCTTTAGCCATACCTCCAGTTCTTTCTGTTGTAGATGATGCATTTAATGATGCTTGTACTGCTCCTAATTCACTACCTCCGGCCCCTGCTAAGCCCGACAGGTACTACAGGGTCCCGGACACGCATTACCATTTGTATAAGGCTCCTTTTGCAGATCCCGAGACTATCTCCCAGGGTCCTAAGGCTGTAGCAGCTACCTCTGCCAAAAACCCCCTCCCCTCTGAAAGGGAATCCAGGTCCTTAGAGAGATGGGGTAAAAAAGTTTACACTTCTGCTACTCTTTCAGCTAGGGCATTGAACTGTCAATTCCACATGATCCAGTATCAAGAATTTATGCTAGACCAGTTAACCAAAAAACTGTCCTCGGATGAACCATTAGACAAAAAATCTGTTCAGGAAATGGTACATAACATTCAGCAAGTCAGTAACCATTCTTTAAAATGCGGCTATGATGCACTGGAGGCTTCCTTTAGATCAGCCATGACTGGCACAGTTATCAGAAGGCATGCATGGTTAAAAGAGCAGGCCGTACCAGACCATGTCAAATCAAAACTATTAGACGCTCCCATGGATAAGATCAATTTGTTTGGCTCTCCTGCACAACAGGTGCTGAAGAAGATGGAAGAGAAGGCAAAATCTGTCCAAACAGTGAAAGATTTCTTACAGGTCCAACCTCCAATGTTTAGCAGGAATTGGCCCTCCAAGAATTGGTCCTTTCCAGACTCCTCCAGAGCTCAGAGAGGCAGGAACAGGCGTTCAAGAGGCAGAAGTCAATCCAGGGGTGCCTACAGGGGACGCCAGTGGCAGGGCAACAACCAGCGAGGTGCAGCCACAGACACAGCCACCACCACTACTACAGGACAATCACAGTGACTTGGCTCTAGCACCGCCTACCAGGGAACAACTAGAAGCACCCTTGGGCGGGAAGCTAACTTTATTTTCAGAAAACTGGCATTACATCACAAGAGACAAGTGGATTTTGCAGACAATAGACCAAGGTTACAGGTTTCACTTCCATACTCTACCAGGGAAGAGAGGAATGCCAAACCTACCTCCAAATCAAAAGGCAGAAGCTCTAAAACAAATAACTCAATTATTAAGGATGAGAGCTGTGGAAAAAGTACCATCTACGGAGCAAGGGCAGGGATTTTACTCCAGACTCTTCCTGGTACCAAGAAAAGAAAGCAAATGGAGACCTATTCTCGACCTGTCCGCTTTAAACACATTCCTCATTGTTCCAAAATTCAAAATGCTGACCCTACAGCAGCTTCTTCCCATGCTGGGCAAGGAGTCTTGGCTGGTAACTCTAGATCTCAAGGAGGCATACCTGCACATCCCCATACGACCAAATTGCAGAAGATACCTCAGATTTCTTGCAGGATCAGAGCATTATCAATTCTCAGCATTGCCCTTTGGCTTATCTACTGCGCCCAGAGTGTTCACGAAATGCCTGGCATCAGTAATTGCTCATTGCAGGCTTCAGGGAATCCAAATCTACCCTTACCTGGACGACTGCCTGATACAAGCGGACAACAAAAACAAGTTAGCAGAAGACTTGAAAAGGGTCATTTACCTACTACAAGCCCTGGGATACACAGTCAGTATAAAAAAGTCAAGGCTGATACCATCCCAAAGGATAACCTTCTTGGGTGCGCAGCTGGACACATCGAAACAAATGGCATTCCTATCAGTAGAAAAACAGGAGCAGCTCCCTCTCTACTTCTTGGCATTAACAAAGCAGAACCATCTAACAGCAAGAAAAGTCCTGCAAGCCTTTGGTTTCATGGCATCCTGCATAATATTGGTTCCACATGCCAGACTGCATATGAGAAAGTTACAGTGGTACCTAAGGAATTTATGGTCTCAGCACAAGCACAGCCTAGAAACCCAAATTCCAATAATTCCATGCCCGAAGCAAGAATTCCAATGGTGGGCTCAAGCCTGTCAATCAAACAAAGGATTGCCCTTCCACAACACTCAACTAAGCTAAACCATCACAACGGACGCCTCAGACCTCGGTTGGGGGGCCCACATGCTGGACAAGTGCATACAAGGTTTATGGACTCAAGACCAGCTGCACCTACACATAAATCAAAAGGAAATGCTGGCAGTAAAACTGGCAATTCAGACATTCAGACCATTTCTTCGACAAGGTCAACTGCTGATAAGGACAGACAACACCACAGTTATGTGGTACATCAACAAACAGGGAGGCACACATTCGTACCCTCTATGCCGGATGGCAATGGACCTCTGGAATGTGGCCCTGAGTTACAACATTTCAGTTACAAGCAATTTTTGTACCAGGAAAAGAAAACATTCTAGCAGACATACTAAGCAGGATTACCATGGATGCCCACGAATGGATGCTGCATCCGGACATCTTCAAAACCATTACAAGAAAATGGGGGCTCCCACAAATAGACTTATTTGCATCCCCACACAATCACCAACTAAAGAAATTCTGCACAAGGACGTACCACCCACTTGCTTGGAAGGTGGACTCCCTATCTTTCAGTTGGAAAAACCTGACAGCATATGCATTCCCACCACTTCCTTTGATGCACAAGGTGCTATTGAAGATCAAAGAGGACCGTCCAAGGATCATTCTGGTAGCTCCAGACTGGCCAAGACAGCACTGGTACCCATTACTGAGGAGCATGTCTCGGGAACAAATATGGCCCCTACCCCTTGTTCCCTTGCTGTTAACGCAGAACAACTACAACATCCTGCATCCAAACCTGAAAATACTACAGCTGACTGCCTGGAACATTGCATAAGAACAAATAACCCAAATTTATCCTAAAGGGTTAAAGACATTATCTTGGAGTCTCGCAGACCCTCAACAAGGAAAAATTATTCAGCAAAATGGAAAAGATATTCCATTTGGAGTAATGCAAAAGGAGAAAATGTGTCACTGGTAAACATAGCCAACATCCTGGAATACTTGGCAGAGCTCTTCCACAAAGGCCTGTCCTATTCTTCCATTAAGATTCATGCATCAGCTATTTCAGCAGAATACGACTTGGATACTCCAGTCTTCTCACATCCTCTGCTCAGGCAGTTTCTGAGAGGAATTAAAAATATAAAGCCACCTAGGAAGCCACCATTGCCAGTATGGGACTTGAACTTTGTGCTAGAAAAATTGACACTCCCTCCTTTTGAACCAGCAGCAACAGCAGAATTACAATACTTATCATGGAAAACTGCTTTCCTGCTGGCAATCACTTCAGCAAGAAGGGTATCTGAACTACAGGCATTAATGGCAGTACAGCCCTTCCTGATCTTCCATCAAGATAGAGTGTCCATGCGAACAAATCCTACTTTTATGCCTAAGGTGGTCTCCAGAGTATCTTTGAATCAGGCTATCCACCTACCTACATTCTTCCCCAACCCACAGAACAGGGGAGAAAGACTGTTGCATACCTTGGATGTGCATAGACAATTACGCTACTACCTGGACAGGACCAAGGGCAATAGGAAAACTGACCAGCTACTAGTAGCATGTGCAACAGGAATGGAAGGAAAAGCAATTTCAAAACAGACAATCTCTAAGTGGATAGGAAATTGCATTAGATTTTGTTACTCCTACCATGGGAAGAAAATTCCAGAAAACATCAGGCCTCACTCTACAAGGGCTACAGCCACTACCACAGCTTTTCTACGAGGAGTGGCTACCAAAGACATTTTAGAGGCTGCTACTTGGAGCTCCGTGCATACATTTGCCAAGCATTATAATTTACCTTTATACTCTAGATCCCGAGCAGGTTTTGCCACTGCTGTTTTGCAAGGGATCTTAACTACACCATAATTTCATTTCTCCTCCTCCCCAGTTTGGCTATGGTATTCTACCCATTTGTAAGGACTGCAGATGCATCCTTGAAGGACATAGTACAGTTTTGTACCTACCATAAATGTAGATGTCCGATAGGAATGCATCTGCAGTCAGGATTACCCACCCTCCTTCCCTCTGTGGTACTCCTAGGGTATTTGCCCATCTTGTAGCTAGCTGGGGGAATCTATTATGGTGTATTTGTTTGTATATATGTACATACATGCTTATTTTTGTTTGCTCTCTACTATTTGGAATCATTTGCATTTATCCAAATTTAGCCTTCCTAGAGGGCACCTGGCATCTGGGGCAAGAAACACTGAGGAAAATGGCGTCGGCTGATGCCTTTATACCCGAATAACTGCAGCTATGACGTCGGGTGAAGTGCGACACCAGCCGAGGCCAGACCCAGACTTTGGAATCCGGCCGACCGAAGGGCTGCCTGACGACAGGACAACCCATTTGTAAGGACTGCAGATGCATTCCTATCGGACATCTACATTTATGGTAGGTACAAAACTGTACTAAATATATTATAATGAAGAGTATGTAAAGATATGCATAGAAAGAATAAATGAAACAGAATGGATTGAAAAAGGAAAGAAATACATTAAGCAATTATGGAAGGAACATAGTACTGTGAGAGTATTTTACATCAGTTGGTTGGAATGGTGGATTTCTTTTAAACGAAAATGTAAGAATAGTTATTTATTTTGGAAGAATAAAGAAAAAGTATGAATATGCTAAAATGCATATTGATGCAATAAATAAGTAAATAAAGATAATAGAGAAAGAAAAATATATTTTTTAAGAAAATTGAGAGAATTAGGGAATTGTTGAAACAAAATTACAAACAATATTTTGCAAGGGAAAAAATAAGTTGTTTATCTTATTTAAGTAAAATAGTAAAACAGGATAATAGTGTAATGAGAGAAATTAAAGATGAAGGTAATAAAAAGAAAAGTTAGTTAGCAACAAATAATGGAAACACTTGTAAGTTATGTAGAATATTTTTTTAGTAGAAAAAAGACATGATACAAAGGAATGGGAAGTTAAAAAAAATTCTGAGTAAAATAATAGAAAACTTGGTAAAGAGATTGCTATGTGAATTAGAAAAGTTATTGAAACAGTTAAATATAGGCCCAGGTGATATTGGGTTTGAAATTTATAAAAATGTAGAAGGATGGCAGAAAATGTGTTTAATATGTATATTTAAATGGTTGAATGATGGATTAAAATATAAGGAAAGTGGAAAAAGGGAGAAAGAGAAGATATAAAAAATGGAGACCAGTAGTTTTAAATAATATAGATTATAAAGTACTTATAAAAATAATGCAAAAGAGATTTGAAAATAAGATGCAGTATATCATGGAGTAAAGTATATATTTTATAAGAGGAAAGGGATGTCAGGAATTAATTTATACCAAGAGAACTTCTAGAGAATAAATGAAAATAATATGTCAAACTTATGGTAGATGATATTAATGTTGTGTTGTTGTTGTTGTCTTTCGGCTTTTAGGGGTCGCCACAGCGGAACTCCGGTCCGCTAATGATTGGTAGTTGATTTTTACGTGCCGAGTTACCAGTCCTGACGCACAACCTTCAACGAATGTACACTCATTCACATTTGTCTGCACGCAGAAGACGCTGTAGCTGAGAATCGAACCGGACAGTGTCTTACTGTGAGGCGACAACGCTACCTCAGCACCACCACTGCGGATGGTAGATGATATTAATAAAGCATTTAATTCTATACAGCATTATGTTTTGTGGAAAGTAATTGATATGTACATTATTAATAAGGTCAAGTAAGTGTGTATAACAGCCTATGAAAACAATAAAATAAGGGTTTAAGTAATGGATGAATAAGTAAAGAAATATGTATATATGTGTGTGTGTGTGTGTGTGTATGTGTGTGTGTGTATGTGTATATATATATATATATATATATATATATATATATATATATATATATATATATATATTAATAGTAGAATGCAAGGGCATCCTATGAACAGTATTTTTTCACTTTGGTTATGAATACAGTAGTTAGAGAGGTAAATTATAAAATGAAGAATGCAAGTTATAAAATCCAAAAGAAAGTTGAAATTCCAGTTATGCTGATGATAGTATTTTAACAACCAAAAACAGAGTGGATGAGAGAAGTTATTATTTATTTAGCTGAAAGTTTAAGAGAAATGGTATGATTCTTAATAAAGAAAAAAAATAAACGATTGGTTGACAGTAAAAATAGCAGGTATTCAATTTTCTGTGAATGAAATATTTGTTTTAGGGATGATTTTTGATAAGACCATAAGAAAGGATGGTATCTAATAAAGGAAATAAAGGATATTTGTATATGGAAAACATATAGGTTAATGTATAGTAATATATAGGTTAATTTATAATAAAAAAGTGCATATGAATAATTCAGTGTTACAGTATATTTGTCAAGCGTCGTCATGATTCTAAGAGGATATGAAAAAGTTATTAAAATAAATTTTCTTTTATATGGGGATCAAGACTAAATCCTGTTTAAAAGAGGTGTTTTATATATAGATAAGGAAAATGGGGGATTGGGTATGATTTGTGTCTTTCGGCTTTTCCCGGTTAGGGGTCGCCACAGTGGAACTCCCGTCCGCTAATGATTGACAGTTGATTTTTACGTACTGGCTTGCCAGGCCTGACGCACAACCTTCAACGAAGGTACGCCCATTCACGCATGCCTCCACACAGAAGACGGTCTAGTTGAGAATCGAACCGGACAGCGTCTTACTGTGAGGTGACAACGCTACCGCAGCACCACCACCACGAGTGGGATTACCACCACCACGAGTGGGATTAGGTATGATAAATCCATTAATGTATGCTGCTTTATTAAACTTATATAAGGTACTGAAATGGTTAAGTGAAACGAAAGAGAAGTTAGACACAATTGTATTCAAGTACAAGGAATTTTAGGAAAATACAAGAAACAAACAATATTTAAACAAAGAAATAGAGAACCATTAACAAAAGATAAGAATGTGGAAAATAAAAATTGATGAAGTTGAAGAAGATAGAAAGGCATGATATAGTAATATCATGAATAAATATTTTATAAATCCATGGTAAAATGTTTCAGATGCAGAGATTAAAGCAGTTAAAGAAACAAATTGATGGTGTAAATATAATGTTTAAAGATGAGCTGTTTTGTAGGTTGGGAATAAAGAGCTTAAACTCTGAGCTTTGGCCGGCTAAGACCTACCTGCAATCAACTAGACGTATAAGTGAATTTAAGTAAATCTTTATCTGCACTTTTTTCAGATAATACAGCATTTAAATTGATTTATTTGTGTTGCATTGAATACTATCTAGCTGGAAGTTGTGGCTCTACTTTTTCAGTTAATGCTTGTTAGAATTCCTGCATAGCCAGTGATAAGTGGGGGTAGTTTCACTTCATTGATATTCGGTTTCTGCCTTATATAAGTGGTACATTTTGGATTATTTTCTGCTTAAACTCTGAGCTTTGGCTGGCTTAGACCTACCTGCAATCAACTGGGATGAATAAGTAAATTTAAGTAAGTTGTGGCTCTGTTTTTTTCAGTTAGTTTCCCACCCACCCTCCCAGCTTTTGTTTTGGTATTAATCTTGGTGGCTTTGAAACTGCCCACCCCTCTTGTAAATTTGCATTTCGATACTCCTTCTGGGCCCATCTCATTTGCTCACTCAAAAAAAAAAATGCACTTTATTCATCTGCTTTTACTGTATTTGTGTTTCTTCCTACTTTATTACTTTATTTTGCTTTTGCGTCCTCTTAAAAGTACTCAATTGTATTTATTACTGCCTTAGTGTAACTATCAATCTAAGCCTTTTGGTTTAAGCACTTGGGCTTCAGACCAGTTGTTTTACATTAAGAAGGTTTGCAGTCTGCACTGTTCTGGCAGGACAGGTAGCTTACATCCTTCTAAGTTTGGAACTGCTGATTGAAGGCTCAGTGTCTGTTATTCTAAAAGTGTATTAGTTCTGGTTTAAGCACTTGGGCTTCAGGCCAGTTATTTACATTAAGGTTTGTGGTCTACACTGTTGTGGGAGGAGAGGCTGGATTCTGCCCTTCTGAGCTGGGAATTTCTGGTTAAAGGCTTATAGTGCCTGCATATTTGAACTGTTTCTTACCGAAATTGGTGTGCCTTGTTTGCTGTAGCATAGACTAGATCCACGCCTGCTGAATCTAGCTTTGTTTGTATAACTTGAGGACTAATCCAGGCCTTTTTAAAAGTATTCAATTGTATTTATTACTGCTTGGTAGTAACCTTATTAAAGTGTAGCTATCATTCTAAGCTTTTTGGTTTAAGCACTTGGGCTTCAGACCAGTTGTTTTACATTAAGTATGTTTGTGGTCTACGTTGTTGTGGCAGTATAGGTAGCTTACATCATAGGTTCATAGGTTGGTACTAGGCTATCAGCCCTAGGGCCTATACAAGCCTAGCCATAACAATTCCATGGCTATTTCTTCCCACATTATTTACTTTCCTGGACCCCTGTCTAGCAGGGCGACTGACGTGATCCCTGGGGTGAATTTCCTTTCTCCCATCCAAACGTCAAGGTTCCTCTTGAAGAGGTCCAAAGAGGCACTCTGCTTGACATGTATGGGCAATCTATTCCAGAGTCTGGGGAGTCTCTGGGTCAGGAACCTAACCCTCCAGCATGTTTAGTTTATTGTGATGACAAGGTTTAGATCCCTGGAGCATGTAGCTCTGAGGGATTGGGATTTCTTTAAGTGTAGCATGTCCAACAGCTCTGGGTTTGACATGGCCTTGTATGTTAAGCAGAGATCTCCTCTGAGTAGACGATATGCGACAGAATATAGCTGGAGTTCTTTAAGGCGGTCAGCGTAGGGTATTTGCTTTAGGCCTGTGATTCTTTTAGTGAGGTATTTCTGAGGCCTTTCCAGTTGTTGCAGATGTCTTGAGAGGTACATACCAAATGGGGCGTTGTATTCTATAATGGGTCTAATGAGGGATGAGTACAGTGGGACAATGACCTCCTTTTTTCTGGATGAAAAGCCCTTCGTGATGAGGTGTGCCACATAGAAGGATTTCCTGACTGTTGTGGCGATGTGGTTATCGAAGGTGAGACCACTGTCCACCTGTGTCCCTAAGTCTCTTATCACACTTTCTGTGTTTAGTGTACTGCCACCTATATGGTAATTCATGGATACATGTTTTTACCCAAGGGATAACAATACATTTCTTGGTATTGAGCTTGAGCCCATGGGTCTGGCACCAAGCATCTGTTTCTGTAAGGCCCTTTTGTAGAAAATCCACATCATTTGGGGATTCAATAATGGCTCCCAGTTTGCAGTCATCTTGCGAACTTTGTTAGCAGAGTCCTTAGTGTTGACCTGTACTTCAGAGAAGTAGATGCCAAACAAGAGCGGCCCCTGGACTGAACCCTGAGGTACTCCACTTGTCACTTGTCTGGAGCTGGATTTGGAGTCGGCTACTTTTACAGTGTGGGTTCTATCAGTAAGCCATTTAGCAACCCATTGAGTGACATAGGGATTAATACCCAACTTAGTAAGTTTATCTATGATTCCAGAGTGGGGGATGGTGACAAAGGCCTTGGCAAGGTCTAGATAGGCTGTGTGGACCACCTTACCCTTGTCCATGGCTCTAGAGACTGATTCAAAGAAGTCAGTCAGGTTCAGGAGACAAGATCGGCCCTTCACAAACCCAAACTGGGTGGGGTCCAGTGTTTGAAGGTTGCCAATGTCTTTGTTTATAAGTTCCATGATAATACGCTCCATGGCCTTGCAGATAAGGCTTGTCAGACTGATGGGACGGTAGTTTCCGGGATCCAAGGTGGATCCCCCCTTGTGGATTGGGATAACTGTAGCTGCGCCACTCAGTGGCACGAAACCTGAGGTGAGGCTATGATTAAACATGACACTTAGGTGAGGTGCCAGTTCATATTGTAGTTCATGTAGTACACAGCCCGGGATGTAATCTAGTCCCATGGATGCTGTATTCTTGGCTTTAGAGAGTGCGTTTTGTACCTGTGTGGCCGTTATTTCTGGAATTTGGCAATCTTCCGGTATTGGGATGGGCCATTTAGGGGGTGAGAGGGGGGTGAAGTTGGCACTGAATCGATCTGCCAGGATATTGGCAATATCCTTTGGATCAGTATATTTATTGCCATTCTGTTTTAGCTCAGAGCAGATCTGAGCATTGCCATTTAGATTCTTGACATAGTTATAGAATGCTTTGTGGTTGCCTTTGGAATCTTTGGCAATTTTATTTTCATAACTAGCTTGGAGGATTTTATGAGGCATCTCAGTTTCTTACTGAGGCTAGTAAGGGAGTTTTTTGCATCCTGGGATTTTCCTCTTTTCTGCAAAAGTTTCTTCCTTTTGTTGTAAAGTTTGTTTATGGCAGGGGACCACCAGATTGGCTTCCTTTTTTTGGATGAGAGCATTTTGGTTCTATTTGGGATGGCACGATTCATGCATGAGTGGATGTGCTCGTACAGTGCCTTAGTGTAGGATTCAGCAGTTGAACTTTCAGTTCCCGTCTGCATGGGTGTCATGAAGTTTGTCACTTCTGACTTGAGTAGCATGAAGTTGGCTTTGGAGAAGTTTTTCTAAGTTGGGAACTGCTGATTGAAGACTTAGTGTCTGTTGTTCTAAAAGTGTATTAGTTCTGGTTTAAGTACTTGGGCTTTAGGCCAGTCATTTTACATTAAGAAGGTTTGTGGTCTGCACTCTTATGGGAGGAGAGGCTGGACTCTGCCGTTCTGAGCTGGGAATTTCTGGTTAGAGACTTATAGTGCCTGCATATTTAAACTGTTTCTTACTGAAATTGGTGTGCCTTGTTTGCTGTCGCATAAACTAGATTCAGGCCTGCTGAATCTAGCTTTGTTTGTATAACTTGAGCACTAATCCAGGCCTTCTTTTTGGAGAGGGTTCCCTTGCACCCCAGTGGCAGGAGTGTGCAGTTAGAACTTGTCTGATAGAACTTGTCTGATTGAAGACTACAGGAACAGGGCTCAGTTTTTGAGATTTTTTTACTGGTTAATTGGATAATTTGTTTAAAAGCCTTTTCTGATTGCTTGTAGTCATCTAAAGCTGTTTTAAGTGTATTTTTTACCGTTTGTAGTCGTTTAATGCTGTTTTAAGTGTATTTTTTACTGTTTTTGCCGTATCTTTTCAAAAAAAAATTTTTCCCACCTTTCTAAGCTAGTATAGTCCAGTTTTCAGGCTAGTGCTAAATTCAGGGCTGTGCTACAAGTTTCTGAGTTGCCCATACCTTACTTGGATAGAAGGAGGTTTCTCTGTTTACCTATGAGAGAGGGAGCTTTGAGCAGCCATCTGTCCCTGTAGGAGTGGTTCCAGCCCAGAAGTTAGTAGTTTATAGGCCATTTTGGGCTGATTTGTATCTCTTTCATTTCCCTGCTGTAAAAACCACGTTCATACGGTTTTGCACGTCCGTGCAGCGCCGGTTAGCTAGGGCTAAATTATTCCCGGCTCCACCAAGTCGTTTCTTCAGTTTTTCCCTTGAAAGTAGTCTAACTCTCAACCTAAGCACTTAAAAAGCCTCCTACAGTCCAGCACTTGCTCTGACCTAATAGCAAGCACTAATATACCCCGACACTTGATTGCCCAGCAGGGCAAGGCTCATTATTCACCTCACCAACCAAGTGACTAAGCAGCTCACCCTACTATTCAGGCATGACCAAAGGGCAATTTCAGGTATACTCTCCAGTCCAGCTGGTGAGCCTGGGTATCCTGAGGCAATGTTACAACTGCCTCATGTACACAGACAACCCTCTCCTCCTACCAAAAAACATTAACATATGCGAGAGATGCAATTGTATAGCTAAATTGGAGGCTATGTTCTCTCCACCCAAGACTGGAACAGGCAGTAATGAGGAGAAGGTTAACACTTGCACCACACCTCCAGCCTCACATAGAAATACTAAACCAGCACTGGTAAAAAATACACATAAATACACAAAATCATACTTGGAGGCTCTAAATAAAAACCTGCAAAAGCATCAGAGACCTCCAAAGCAGACACCCAAAAAACCTGCACCTCCCATCACAAACCAGTCAACACATAAAACACAAAATCAGTATGCCGCACAATCACAACTCTTAAGACGAAATAACATACCTAACACACTAGTAATAGGTGACTCTATAGTCAGGCACACTGACGTCCCACTCACTAGGCTGGACAAGGAGAAGGTTACTGTTAGCTGCCTGTCGGGAGCCAGAATCCGCCACATAACACAAGCACTCAGGTCACTCCAGAACAAGTACAAATATGACTCTGTCATTGTTCATGTTGGTGTGAATGACCTGAGACGTACCTCCCTGGACTACATGAAAAGAGACATGGAAGAGCTCTCTGATCATGTAGCCCAGGCGGGTATGACCCTGACCCTGAGTAGCATCCTGCCCTCACCAAGAATGATACCACAGTATAGAGAAAAAATGATCAATTTCAACAATTGGCTAAGCTTCTGGTGTCATTCAAAGGGGATCCAGTATCCGTCAGCCTGGGACGACATGTTCAGTAAGCCTCGTTGCTTCACAAGAGACTGCTTACACCTGTCACCCCTAGGCTTTCGAATACTGGCAGAGTCTCTTGCTGACCCCATAGTGCCTTTTTTAGGCAAGGCTCAAAAGTCAAACCCACCTCCGTAAACAGCACAAATAAAAAAAATGAGGGTTATGCTACTCAATGCCAGGAGTTTAAATCTCAAAATGCACGCGCTCGAAGCACTCCTCAGTATGAACGTCGACATCTGTGCAGTAACTAAAACCTGATTCAAGACTCCACAGAGCACCCCAGCACTACTGGGCCACAGCTCATACCACACTTTTCAGCCACAGAACATGGACCGAAACATAAAAGGAAGGGGGTGTATCCATATTCATCAAGGATACCTACACCTCCACGTTAGTGGCGCAGCATGATACCTCTGAGATCATCCATGTGCAACTAACATCGGGCAAATCTGCAGTGCAAATTGTGGCCTGCTACAGATCACCCTCCATGACCCAGGACCACCACTCCGCCTTTCAGGAGACACTGGAAATCATGAAGGTCCTACCGAACACCCTGATATTGGGCGATTTCAATTACCCAACTGTTAACTAGGAAAACTACTCAAGTACAAACTCCCAGATCCAGCGCTTCCTGTAATTTATCAACTCAAATGCCCTGGATCAGCTGGTAAACTCCCCTACCAAAGGTGAAAACATATTGGACTTGGTCATCACCAACATGGGCAACAGGTGTTCCGCACCGGAGGTCAACCCGTCACTGGTTAGATCAGACCATAAACTAATCACTCTGGATGTTTACACCCCACCACCACCCCCAACCAAGGAAACCACAGTGAAAAACTTTTCTATAGCAAACTTCACCTTACTTAAGACAGAGGTGATAAGTTTCACAGCCCCCATGCTAAAGGATAACAGTGTCCAAGATGCTAGAACCTTTACAAATGCACTCTTTGAGCACCTACAAGGATGCATGGATTGTGCCATCCCTAACAAAACCAACACTAACTCCCCCTAAGAGAAAGAAACCAATCTGGTGGACCCCTGCCATAAACAGGCTATACAATATGAGGAGGAAACTAGTTCAGAAAAAAAAGCATATCCCAAGAAGGAAAGACATCCCCTGATCAGTATCAGTAAGAAACTAAGGTCCCTCATAAAATCATCCAAGGCTAACTTCGAAAGAAAAATAGCCAAGGGATTTGGAAAGTAGCCACAAAGCCACCTTTAGCTATGTCAAGAATCTAAGTGGCAACTCGCAGATATGCTTTGAGCTAGTGCAAAATAGCACAAAATATACTGAACCTACTGATATTGCCAACATCCTGGCAGATGGATTCAGTGCAAACTTCACCCCCAAAAGGGCCCCAACAATACCGGAAAAGTGCCAAATTTGTAATAAGAGCCACACAAAACCAAGTAAAATGAAAAAGTAGAATCCGGTCTGGCAGCAAAAGAAAACCTTTTAATTAAAATAATCCAAAGTGCAATAAGTAAAAAGCAGTAATCCAGGTAAGCGCTTTCGTTTGTCACACTGACAGACTTCTTCTGACAATAAGAAATATCACTTTCTTCTGTTAAAACCATTTGAAATTCCCTCCTTTTAATACTATTGGTCCATTTCGCAAAAAACATGATGTCAGCAAAATGACAGCAAAATCACCCCCCCCACCTTAGACACACAAGACTGAAGCATATCTAAAAGGTGTAGCCATATAAATAAACTGAATATACCTCAAATAATTGCATTATAAAACCTTAAAAATATAAATATAATAAACAACCCAAATACTGAGAGCATGTGTAATACCTACGTAAATAGTTATAAATGTAAAATAAACCTAAGATAATGAAAAGTGATGACCACAATATACTGAACGCACGCATAGTTTGGTGATATACAAGTGTGTACGTTTTATGTATAAATATTATGAAATTCAAGTATGGTGAATAATATAAAGTATAATACTAATAATAATAAAAAATACAGTAGTAAATATAATAAGATATAATAGCCATTATGAATATTAATGATGGAAAAATAAATAATAGAAAAATAAGTAATAGAATAAATTATCTCTCCAGAGATTTTAATTTTAATATGCTGTTAAGGGAGAGAGACTCATTCTGGCCTGGCCAAAAATGTGCACACAGGCGAATTTGCCACCCCAATTCTATTTTTTCTAAATGGGCTGGCCGTGCTCCCCCCATCATTGTTTTTTAAAATATCTAAAACAATGAATTTGAACTGATGGGTGGGATTTAAGCAAATGTATTTTGCTAAAGCATTATTTTCAACTTTGTCTCTAATAGCTCTAAGATGTTCACCCATCCTTTCTTTCAATTTCCTTTCTGTTTTCCCCACATAAAATGACACACAGTGGGTACACGTAGCACAATAAATAGCCTTTTCGGAAAAACAACAAAATCTACCCAAGATCTTTATATATTGCCCATTTACAAGAACCCCACAGGTTTCTAAAATAAGGTTACAAAATTTACATCGACCACATTTATACATGTAGCCTTGACAGTTGTTGTTAAAAGTAGTCTCAAAACATTTCTTGAGGTTGTAACCTTTTTTGTACACAATGGGGAGATGTATATCTAATTTATTCCTAAGCTGAACAACGCACAAATGCTCTTTCAAATCCTGCACAGTGGAGATCGCTGACAGCGTGGCTCAATAATAATTGGATTTACACAAGTAAATATCCTCTCACAAGGTATGCAAAAATCTTTTCAGGACAAATTGTCCGATTTGGATTATGTGTTAATGAAAATAAAAAGCATGCAAATGGACAACATTTACTTTGGTGAATGTTTAAGGAAGAATTTAGTGCCTAAATGGTTACGCGTTTGGCGTTTTCCTACTGGATTAATACATAATTCAAGCCTACATAATGAATTGTTGAAATTATTCGACAAGTTTGGTGCTGATTATATGACACTAGTTATTAATGATAATTGCAAAACCATTGAAGCTCTAACAAAAAAACCTGATGAATTGGATAAATTAGTGAAACAAGATTCAGGGTTTAATCATTATAACTTTGACTATGAGAGAGTTTTTAAATCAGTAGATGAGAAAATGAATATAATTAAAGAAAGGAAAAGCAAAAAAATTGAACGTGATGTATTTGCATATCAGAACAACGATGCATATCCCCCACCCCCAAAATTACAGCAATGGGGTTCAAAATTGACTGATAACTCTCTTCTAGTCAATCAAAATGAGGGCCAAGCTTACAACAACAGGAATGAAGCGACTGATAACAATGAAAATGTTTTTTTAGACATGGACATGTATCCCCCCTTGAGGAGATCAGAAAGGATACAACAACAGAAACAAAATCAGTACAACCCCCAAGCCGGGAACAGCTGGCCAGTCAGGGGTGAACAACAATGGAACGGGCCCTACACGAACAGGGTAGGGGCAACAACTACAAGGGACCATGGCGAGGTCGCAGGCAATGAGCCCTAACATTCACCCTGTACTTAAAATTCTGACTAATAGAGCAAATGATTTTACTGTGTATTATTACTCTTGTTTAGAATTTGATACATCTATTTGTGACTTATCAAGGGGGGGGGGTTAACATTTGTCCGTAATCAGAACATGAATCAAGTTCAAACTATTATTGATCTAAAATTATTTGTGCGTAAACTTAATTTGTCTTTTTTATTTCAGCCATATATGCAATTGATCAATCCATTTTATGTTTCTAGTACATATAACCCACCACTACACCCCAATTTAGAAGTTTTTGAAAAAAATGTGTGAATTGGACCTCCGGACTGTTGACAAACATTGCAAAAGGAGGTACAATCTAACTAGAACTGAGAACAATGATTTAAAAATGTTAATGAATTCTAAAAATATCAGGTTAATAAAACCTGACAAGGTGGGTGGTATGGTTATTTTTAATAAAAGTGATTATTTGCATAACATGGAAGAAATTTTAACCAGTCATACTTATAGCCCAAGTTCCATAAATGAAATGAATGGAGGACATAGGTGTATAAGGGGCATTTTATATGATCTTTTTATTGAGAGTAGTATTGATATGGATGAGTTAAATTACATGATTGTAATACATCTCAGGACACCTGTCCTGTTTGGGGTCGCTAAAATCCATAAGAATATTATAAAACCACCTATGAGACCCATTGTCGATGCACAAGGTTCGATAACTAATCCTATAGCCAAATATTTGGATAGAAAATTAAAACATTTTGTTATGGCAGAATCTCACTTGTGCAAAGACTCTTGGGACTTTCTAACCAGGATAAAACAAGCCCAATTTGATAAAACAGATAGAATATAAATCCTTTACATCCACAGTAATTAATATGTCATACCACATTGGACTGGTATCGAATGGGTAAATAATTTCCTGACTAAAAGGGGCTTCACACAAAGTAAAATCAACCTGTATGAACAACTACTGGACATTGTACTTAAAAACAACTTTATAATGTTCAGCGGTAAATTATTCCTACAGAATGAGGGAGTAGCTATGGGTTCTCCGTGCGGAGGCCTATACGCAAATATAGCCATGTGTGTATGGGAAGAACAATACATTTTTCCATCTACATTTTTTCAGTATTGTAAGATATACGTACGCTTTTTAGACGATATATTTATTTTGTGGAATGGTGGAAGTACATTAATTGATGATTTTGTGAATTATATTAATCAAACTACTACTTTTTTAAAATTTACAGCTGTTAAGGATTTTAACCAGATTTCTTACTTAGATGTTCTATTGAGAAAAGATTATGAAACTAATTCCTTTATATCAAAAATCTTCCGCAAGGAAACCTACAGTAATAGTTTTTTGCACTGCGAAAGCTGCCATCCACATACACAGAAACGAGCTGTCCTAAAGGGACAATTCGTGAGGGCAGCTAGAATGGCCACTAAATGGGATGACTTCATATCTGAATGTGAACTTCTAAAAACCATGTTTTTACACAGAGGTTACCCAAATTCTTTGGTGGATGATGTTATACAGGAGGTTCGCACCAAGAGAAGTATCGGTCACTTTAAATCGTTATTAACAAATGAAACCATTGTGCAAGAAACAAACCCTAATATTTTATGCCAAGCAACAATGATAATGAACATTCAACAATACCAAACGCAGAGAACAATCAGATTACTTCTACTAATAACAATAGTACTATTAATCCGAATTTTAAGGGTAGTTTTGTTACCATCTTTAATTCCGATAGCTCTGCTATTAGATCTATTTTAGAGAAAAATTGGGCTTTTTTGTTGAATGATTCTTTGCTCAGGAATAAATTAGATATACATCCCCCCATTGTGTACAAAAAAGGTTACAACCTCCAGAAATGTTTTGAGACTACTTTTAATAACAACTGTCAAAGCTACATGTATAAATGTGGTTGATGTAAATTTTGTAACCTTATTTTAGAAACATGTGGGGTTCTTGTAAATGGGCAATATATAAAGATCATGGGTAGATCTTGTTGTTTTTCCGAAAAGGTTGCTTATTGTGCTATGTGTACCCATTGTGTGTCATTTTATGTGGGGAAAACAGAAAGGAAATTGAAAGAAAGGATGGGTGAACATCTTAAAGCTATTAGAGACAAAGTTGAAAATAATGCTTTAGCAAAACACATTTGCTTAAACCCCACACATCAGTTCAGATTCATTGTTTTAGATATTTTAAAAAAACGATGGGGGGAGCATGGCCAGCCCATTTATAAAAAATGGAATTGGGGTGGCAAATTCGCCTGTGCGCACATTTTTGCCCTTAACAGCATATTAAAATTAAAATCTCTGGAGAGAGAATTTATTCTATTATTTATTTTTCTATTTATTTTTCCATCATTAATATTCATAATGGCTATTATATCTTATTATATTTACTACTGTATTTTTTATTATTATTAGTATTATACTTTATATTATTCACCATACTTGAATTTCATAATATTTATACATAAAACATACACACTTATACATCACCAAACTATGCGTGCGTTCAGTATATTGTGGTCATCACTTTTCATTATCTTAGGTTTATTTTACATTTATAACTATTTACGTAGGTATTACACGTGCTCTCAGTATTTGGGTTGTTTATTATATTTATATTTTTAAGGTTTTATAATGCAATTATTTGAGGTATAGTCAGTTTATTTATATGATTACACCTTTTAGATATGCTTCAGTCTTGTGTGTCTAAGGTGGGGGGGGGGTTGATTTTGCTGTCATTTTACTGACATCATGTATTTTGCGAAATGGACCAATAGTATTAAAAGGAGGGAATTTCAAATGGTTTTAACAGAAGGAAGTGATGTTTCTTATTGTCAGAATAAGTTTGTCAGTGTGACAAACAAAAGCGCTTACCTGGATTACTGCTTTTTACTTATTGTACTTTGGATTATTTTAATTAAAAAGTTTTCTTTTGCTGCCAGACCGGATTCTACTTTTTCATTTTATTTAATACCGGAAAAGTGCAGTGTCCTGGAAATCAGACGCACATGTAAAAACAGCCCTTTCAAAAGCACAGCTTCAATGTGGCCAGATGGTGTCCCAGGCTGCGTTTTGCACGAACTACAGAACAAACTAACCCCCCACCTAAACACACTGTTCAACCTCAGCCTCTCCACAGGCTACGTGTCCACAGAATGGCGCACAGCAACGGTTATTCTGCTCCACAAAGGAGGGGCCACAACTGACCCTGGTAACTATCGCCCCATAAGCCTGACTAGCCTGGTCTGCAAGGTTATGGAGTGCATCATCATGGAACTCATTAACAAAGACATTGGGAACCTCCAAACACTTGACCCGACCCAGTTCGGCTTTAAGGGCAGATCATACCTACTAAACCTGGTTGACTTCTTTGAGACAGTCACCAAGGCCATAGATGAGGGGAAAGTGGTTCACACAGCCTACCTTGACCTCGCCAAGGCTTTTGACACCATTCCCCACTCTGGAATTATAGAAAAACTCACCAGTCTGAACATAAACCCCTATGTCACGAGATGGGTTGCCAACTGGCTTACAGACAGAACTCACACGGTAAGAATAGCGGGCTCCAGGTCCGACTCTAAACCAGTCACAAGTGGTGTCCCACAAGGCTCGGTCCTGGGACCCCTACTGTTCTGCATATGCTTCTCAGAAGTACAGGCAAGCACAGGAGGACTATAGCTAACCATGTTCGCTGATGACTGCAAACTGGGAGCCATAATTGACTCTCCGGCTGACACGGGCTTTACTGAGACGGACACCTGGTGTCAAACTCATGGTCTCAAGCTAAATGCCAAAAATGCATAGTCATCCCGTTTGGGAAAAACAAAACACCCATGAATTACCACATAGGTGGCAGCCCCCTTAATACAGAAGAGGTAATGAGATCTGGGGACCCAGGTAGATAGTAATCTCTCCTTTGGCAGTTATATTGCCAAAGTAGTTAGGAATCCTTCTATGTAGCCCATCTAATTACTAAAGGGTTTGCATCTAGAAATAAAGAGGTTATAGTGCCCCTCTACTCGTCACTCATTAGACCCATCATAGAGTACAATGCCCCATTTGGGATGTACCTCACAAGACACTTCCAACAGCTGGAGAGACCACAAAAGTACCTCACCAAGAGGATTACTGGCCTCAAACATATGTCCTATGCAGCCCGACTGGAAAAACTCTGGCTGTACTCAGTGGCATATCGCTTACTCAGAGGTGATCTCTGCCTGACTTACAAAGCCATGTCCAGCTCAGAATTGATGGACATGCTCCACCTAAAGAAATCCAAATCACTGCGAGCCACTCGCTCTAGTGAGCTAAATCTCGCCACAACAATAAATAGAACATGCTGGAGGGATAGATTCCTGTCACAGAGACTCCCCATGCTTTGGAACAAAATTCCTAACTACATTAGGCAGAGCCCCTCACTAACACTCTTCAAGAGAAACCTTGACGAGTGGATGGGTAACAGAAAATACACCTCTGGGATCATTTCATTGGCTCTTCTTGACAGAGGCTCAGTTAATTAATCATTGGGGTGGCGAAAGCTGACACACTGGCTAGGCTTATAAATGCCCTCGGGCAGAGAGCCTAGTACCTACCTATGAACCTATTAAGGCAAATATGCCTTATAAAAAATAAAATGAATGAATATGTTTTGTATTGTGGGGAAGAAGAAACAACAGAACATGTTTTCTTAAATTCTGAAAGAATTAAAAATTGTGGAATAAATTGTGTATAGAAAACTTTTTTAAAAGCATTTTTTTGGAAGTATGAAGGTATAAAGATAGACGTGATTGAATATGAATATTATGAAAATATAAGTAAAAACGTGATGGTTTAAATAAAGTATTTTATGTAATTTGAGTAATATAGAATGAAGTAATTAAATTTTGTTCAGTGGAAAATGGCTAGTGTCAATTATACTAAAGATGATTAGATTGTTTATGGAAAAAGGAGTGGGGGTCAATATAAAAATGACAAGTTTTGATGTATAAAGTCTAAAAATGAATAAAAATGATTGTAGAAGTATGTGTGTGTGTGTGTATGTATGTATGTATATGTATATATATATATATATATATATATATATATATATATATATATATATATATATATATATATATATATATATATATATATATATATATATATATATATATATATATATATATATATATATATATATATATATACACACACACACATATATATACATAAAGTATAACTAAACGACCCCCTAATCTTTTTTTAATAGGTGCCTTGGGGCCATTTACATCCATCTGAGCTACCACTAACTCAAGCAGATGGGACCTCGGTTTAACATCTCATCCAAAGTACAACACATTTAGGGGTGCAGTACCCCCTTATGCTGCACTGCAGTGTCCGTAATCAGTCTTCTTTATGTGGGAATAGAACCCACAGCCTTCTGCGGTAAAGGTGAGTGTGCTGCCTGTTGCACCACTGAATAAGTCTAATAAACTGATATCTAAACCAATGCACAGAAGATTAATAACACGCTATATGGAAGCAAAACAGTCGCTATGTAAAACTAATTGAAGTGATGTGTTCAGTGGAAAAACTGTGGCAGGACTGTGGAAAGTTTTATAAAAAAAAACTGAATACAAAAAGAAAAAGAAAAAAAAATGTTTAACATCAAGATCTAAGCAAACAAGGCCAAGATTACATTTTTATAAGAAGAAGATCCTTAATTAAGGTAAGAGATGAAAAGCATAAGAAATGGAAAAGTGCTGGAACAATAATTTTGAAAAACAAATAAACAAGCTATACAGACAAATTAAACATAGTGTGAAACAAAATCAAGAAAAATGTGAAGAAAATTTATATAAAGATATTGAGCATAATATGAAATGGTTTTCTACATACTTAACACGCGGTATGAGTAAAGTCATGCAAACTGATAAATTTTAGAATCTACACATAGTTTTTCAAACATAACATACTATAGATGTATTTACAAAATTTTATGCAAAGCAGTTTGGCTCCACAAAGGGGGTAATAAATTATCCAAGTAACATCCAGGTACCTTTAAGTACTGAAGTTAAATTATAGTATGGTGAACAAGAATGATGCAAACTGGACCCCAACAAAGTACAGGCAGGAGACTGAACTAGTAGTAACGACCTGAGAACACTTCATCATGAAGTTACAGTGCTGTTATATCTGTTATTCACTAGGTTATTTAGGTATGGGAGATTCTTCAGGATTGGAGAGATGCTTATTAAACCTATCTTTAAAGGAAAGAGAAATAGGGCAAATCCATACGTTTACTTGTTGAGGAAAAGTAATAGAGAAGATTATTTTGGGTACAATATTGTCAGAATTTCAAAAGTTGGGACTTGAAACCATATATCAGCATGCATATGTTGAAAACAGATCTATAACTACCTGTAACACGATGCTATAACACAGAGGATTATGAGCGGGTCTCTGATGGTAACCTGCTTATTATGTGTACCAAACATGGAAGCCAAGAAATACACCTCGAAATTTTGAAGCTCCAGAGCTGAATCTTGGCATCCATGTTGAGAACACATAATAATTTATGATCAGTGAGACTCGATCATAACTTTGTAGTGCATGGAGTCTTATCCTTTCTATATACTATTGTTTCCAAAAGTAAAAAAAAAAACAATGTGTTTTACTGGCTTTGAAAGCCAGTAAAGCATTTAGTGAGTGCTGTCGCATAGACAGCAAGTAAGGAGAAAGTCAAGGACAGTTTTTAAATATTGCCCTAATTTAAATAAGTTACTTATATCTGTAAATTTCTGTGGGCATAGGAGGAAAGATATTTAGGGACTGAAGGAGCTCCCCTTCCCTTATACTTGACTGTGTAACGTGGTTAGGAGGTATGTTACATTTGTTACACGCCTTTGAAAGCACTGTTACAGTCAGGTCCGATGGTGTAGTAGCTCATAACAGCTTTATCTTTTTTTCAGATTTTGGAGTTTAATCATGATGTTCTGTGCACTTCAACATAATGACAGCTATAAATGAAAAATTGTACTATGATGTAATTTATTATATAGACTTAACTTCATCCTTTGATAGAGTCATGCACAAAACATTGATCAATAAACTAGGACAACTAGTTATTGATGTAATCTTTTTAAGATGGGTGGCTGCATGGGTTTCAGATAGGACTTGGCAAGTATCATACAGCAATCGGACAGGTAAAGTTCGAGGTTAAAGTTAGTGAATCCCACAGGGTGCTGTCCTAGGCCCATATTTGTTCATGTTGTATCTTTCCGATCTATCTTTTTCATCTGAGGTGTTCAACAGTTGACTTGAAAATGAGAAAACTGATTACATGTTATAAATAGGGCATGTCTGCAAAAGAACTTTACTAAATTGACCATTTGGCACAGGAGAATAATATGCTGATAAGTACATAAAAAGGCATGTGAGATTTGAGATACATAGTTTGAAAGGTGATTGATACAACACACAGTGATTGTAGATTCATTTAAGTACCCGAGTATATCCAGCTTTGAGTTTTTATCGTATTAGTTATTGATAGTTACAGAACTGTAGGATGCCTAAAAATATTTTAAAGTCTAGGAAATCAGAAGTGATGAAGACATCATTTGTTAGTTACCTTAGACCCAAATGAGTATGGAATTTACAATATGAAAACCAGCACAAGTAAACTGGAAAGAGTACAGCAGAAGTATGCCAAGGGGTATCAGTAGATGTGAAAATTTTAAGTTAGCATGAAAGACCAAAGTATCTGCATTTGTACAATGTCTCGTATAGATATTTAACAGACCTTATTCAGTGATATAGGACCTTTAGATACAGCTGCCTCTAGGAATGTTTGGGGTTATCAAAAGGTAGTAGAGAATCCTCAGACCAACTACATAGAAGATTATGTAGGAATGAGAGGTGCACTAATTAGTTCTCTGAGCAATACATGAAAAAACTACCAAATTACATTAAAGCAAGCACTAGTTTAGAGATTGTTAAGAACAACCTGGACACTTATTATGGGAATAACTGTTTTGGTATATTGGCAGACTAGATGCTTCAAATATTTGTATGTGTGTAACTTTGGTATAGTGAAACATGATGATACTGTGCACATAGTGATGGTTTAAAATACAGATTAGTGACTGTGTAGAAATGTGAGCAAGGCCAGGACTGCTTGGACATGAGGCCTTGTGAATTCAGTTTGCATATAAGGTGATTAGGCATCTTGTAATGTTGCGCATGTATGGATATATATGTAGAAACCTGTACGAGTTTATAATGAATTAGTGAGCTGGATTACTGAACCCCTTCCAGTGAAATCCAGGGACAGGCTTTAACATGGGCCTCGTGAGGGAGAGGTAGTCCAGCTGTCTTCCTTCTTTAAACAATTGATGGTACTGGTTTCAAGGCACTGGGCTCTGTGATTCGGGATTCTTTGAAACCTGGCTTTACACAATACGCACTGCAGCCACGTCTCTATATAAATGTAAAATGTGTGTCTGTGTGTATAAAGCATTTTCACGTTTGTTGATAGCTAAACTTTTCAATACATTGATCACACAACCTGTCATCTCCACAGACAATTGAATAATATCCAGTCCACATCTCCTAACTTATGTATACAAACTCCGCTGTTACACAGAAGTAGCCGAGGTGGAAAAAAATCACTGTGGTGCTGTAGTCAACTAACCGCGTGTTGAACATAGCAGCTTTGTTGAAGTGAGCTGTCAACAAAATGGAAAAGAACAGCTGTCAGAATAATGAAATGTCAAGATTACAAATTGAAATTATATATGGAAAGACAGACACACATATATTACTAACATAGCATGGTGGCTCCATCAGGTAGCTGCTCAGCATGTAAGCCAAGTTGAGCAGATGCAGGGTCGTTTGACACCATGGCATTGGTGTTGGACCAAGCAGAGTACTTAAGCTGTAGAACAGCTTTTGGAGAAGCTAGTGCAGGAGTAGAAATAAAGCCAGAGTAATTGGATCTGGCCCTTTAAGCCAGCATGCTTCAGTTTCCAGGTGAAAATGTATCTGAGTGGGTGGTTACCTGAACATGTTTAAGAGGCATAAAGGTTCAGTATGGCAGAGTCATCATAATCACCGCCTGTTTTCTACATGGTGTTGGAGTGTTCCTGTTAGCTGCCACTACTTTTCTCAGCTCAGTGCCACTCTCCTACCTTTTCTGACAGTCATACCTGACTGCAGAGGTCTTCTCTCATGCAATCCATCTGTCTGTTTGCTGGACATCTGTAATTCCTTTAGCTTCAGTTCTTCTCAAATACTCTTCAGCAAATTGCATTCTGCTTTCCTGCATGTGTCCATCCACCATAATCTGTTCTTTTTGACCATCTTTGCAAATAGAGCTACTTTGGCTTCTACTCTGATGTTATAATTTCTTTATCTCCCTCAGTGGGCATCCCACCACCCTTCTCAGGCACTTCATTTCCTTCACCTCTAGCTTCCTCATCTGCTCGGCCTTCACTGCCCAGGTTTCTGTACCACACAGTAGTGCTGGTCGTACCACCATTTTGTACACCTTATTGTTCAACTTCTTTGGCATTCTTCTGTCATAGACTACACCTGAAACTATGTGCCAGTTTGCTGCAGCCTTTGTGATTCTAGCTCTGACCTCTTCATTTAGACTTGCTTTCTTGTCAGCTGTCCCTCCTAGGTACTTGAAGCTGTTAATCTGCTCAGCTATTTTCTCTTCATTCGCAGCTTTCAACTGCTGATTTTCCTTATATGCTGTTTGTACTTAGTTTCATCCCGTGTGCATTCAGTTTTACATTTGAGTCCCCTATCATTGGTAAAGTTCCTATTCAGTCAGTGTATAATGCCACATTATCTACATACAACAGGTTCTGTCCCCTTGCCATGTTTGCTAGTCCATCACCAGTGTAAACAGC